>NW_025780358.1:0-49353 GCF_021130785.1 Homalodisca vitripennis | reverse complement strand
CAAAAATGTTTTTTTTTATAAATGTATAACTTCATTGTTCTATTACTTGACCTGTATTCCCATTCAATACATCGAATATTCAGTTATTTCACGATTAAAACTTTTTCCTTTTTATACATAAGCAGTTAAGCTTTGATGGGGAATTATTATCTAACTATTTGTTACACATCGTTCTGTAATTTTTTCATATTAATTGATATTTATGTTGTTACCGGTTATAATATCCATCTTGTTACTAGTTTATAGTTAATATCTTGTTACTATATTTATAATTATGATGTTTCCATTAAAAGGAAATCCTAACTCTAATCCTAAAAAATTATAAATGCGAAAGTGCCTTTGCTTGTTTTGCTTAGCTTTCACTCATAAAACTATTTAACCGATTGTACTGAAAATTTGCGTTTACATTCTTAAAACGAAAAAAGAAGACATTCTTAAGGTCACTGGGACGAATATAGACCTATTATTATTTTCAAAATCCCACCGGGCTATTCCCTAACTGGTCTTTTTAAAATAGAAAAAAATCCATCAGTCTCTAAAGTTACAAAATATTAAATAGAAAGATCTTGTTTAAAATGTAATCATCTGTTTTTGTCAAACGTTGATTTGTTTCAGCGAAATCATATGTTTAAAATTTACCCATTATCTTAAGAATAATATTTATGTTTTATAATAAACTATGAATGTTTATGTGCAAGAATGTTTACACACTCCAGACTGGCTGACTTCACTACAGTCCGAAAAACAAGACAATAAATGATTACTGAAACTGTTACATAAACCTCCTAAGGATTTCTTCCTTATACCGGGACTAGATACTTTTGACCGTAGGCAAAATGTGTGTATGTGTTTTTTTTTACATCGTGACAAAAATGTAAACTCGAATATGGCACAACACTGGATACATCATTGACCGAAAGAAGATTGCAAGAGACGCAAGTAGACAGACATGGCTTCGCAATCCTTAGTCTTTACATATATTCTATTTATCAGGACAACAGGGTATATTCCACTAAGGCACTTGAAATATCTTAGACCGGAAGTCTACGCTTTTTTGACAGAAGTAGGGTTGCTAAATCGACACACACACCATATATCCTGCTTTATATATACATTATTCAGTCAATAAATCAAACTCAAATTTGGCACCGTAAACATACTTACAAAAGAAGTGAATTTAATCACCCGAAAGTAGACATTTTTGACAGAGATAGGCTTTTTAGTCCTAAGTAGTTAAATATAATACTTTCATCAGAACAACAAGGCAAACTCAACTATGGCGCTGGTAATTTAGTTTCCACCCAACTAATTATACTCAAAACCACGGCATATCCAGACCCCTGAGGACTGACGAAGCGGCTTCTTCCTCCGTAAATTTTTTCGGGAATTCTCCTTTCAGGACGGATGCTATTGGTTTCCTGAGAGGATGGAAGTGATGTTTGGTGTATGAGCTACGTAGTCTGATTTACAATTAATTTCTATCTATTAAATTCCTTGATATTTGTTTTTTGTTTGTATTTTTATTCTATATTGTTGGTTTTCATTCGGATCTACTTGTAATATTTCTTAAATTGGTGTTGTACCGTTGAAATAAATAAATATACTAAACCTTAAGTAAATCACAAAAGCTGGAAACTAAGTGGTTTTTTTTTTTAAATCCAGAGTAGGTTTTTGAGACTTATTTATAAACAATTTTAACCGGGAGAAAAAGGGAAAAACTCAGCATTGGCGTCGGATATATAATTAATTTTAAATAGCAATGCTCCTATACTCGCAAAACGTATAATATTAGAGTTAGTTCTTAACTTCTGATCGTCTAACCATGAACTGTACAATAATACGTAAATTATCGTATGCTTAATTACGTTTATATCATATTATAGGTAACCATTATTGATTACATCATAAGTGCTTTGACTAAGTATACTATAGACTTTAAATTTAAAAATTGCAGGCATAGGTTGCGGGTAACATCTATTAATATTATAAACGCGAGAGTGTGTCTTTGTTTGTTTGTATTGATTACACGCGTCAACTATTCAACCTTTCGTTCTAAAATTTTACATCGGCATTCTAAACTGCCACGATTAACTGCTAGTGTATGAGTAAAAACAATATTGGTTTTAGAATTCCTACATTTCCCTACTACTTTCTTTGTACAGTTCCTAAATACATTATATTTCCGTGAAAAGATCACTTAACAATTACTTGGATGTTTTAAAAATCGAAAGAACTAAGAGCTATCCCTCGTGCATGAGCCTTCCAAAGCAAAGTTAAATCAAGCCTTTTAGAGATCAAGGTTTGATTGTGTCCTGATGGCCACCGAGACTTAGCCTCTAGTTTCCTCTGTAGGAAGACCGGCACCGCCACCATTCATCACCAGCGTCCCCCAGCCGATGACCTTGCCGTGACCTTGCCTCGCCAGACCAGGGACACGTACAAGTGGCTCGACCTCACGAATAGCGCAATAATAAAGACTTTCTGAGCTGTGTTCCAAAAGATCACTTCGCCATCCTCGGCCGTTGAGCCGACAAATTACTCCACGGATTGTTAAATAAAAGAAAGGTAGGAAATTCCAAAATTTACAAGTGCGAAATCTACGGTAAATGACACTTTTTGGATGATTAAGGACAAAAGAAGTGTATGTAAGACAATTTTGTTGGCTGAGCTCAAACCAACGAAATAGTTAGCCGAATAACATAATGATAATTGAGAGAGTACAGCATTTTACGTAAACTCCACTTAGGCCTACATCTTATAAAACCATTTTCACTTTACTAAAGCATTCTGATCAACTCTAATAGGCTCCATTTTATTAAGAAAGGCGGGCACTGCCGACCTTTCAGTCGGCAGTACAAAAAGACGATGATTTAAATTTGAAAATCTTTAAAAAAATTACCCTTACCCCTTTCCTCTAAAAGTGCCTTTTGGGGCATATTTGGGTGCAAACAATTTTCCCGAATCCTTTGGGGTTCGAACTATGGGACTTTTCGTTTTAAAACGATAGGTTTCTCGGTTTCAGACGCTATACATCGCATAAGGGTGGGTAAAACCTCAACCTGTATGTGTAGGAGGAAACAGGATTTTTCCGGACATTTGCCAATCGTTCAGTGAAACAAGAAAACAGTAACACTACGTTTAGAGATCTGCAATCTGATCTCTTCTTCAGGTAAAGAACTAACCTAATACATAATTTACAAACTAGGTTAAAATAAAAAAAATCTTACTAAAGCGTTGTGGCACGCCTAAGTCAGGAATCACAACCTACATGTTGTTTGTCAACTTCACTAACCCTAAAGACATGCACTTAATACAAAACTATACAAAAACACTAATCATTAACTAAACTACGGAATACAGGTCACAATACGTCTTCAATCGTCTACAATTATTGTGGTTTTTTACCTCACATCTGCTATGATGCATTCAACCAAATTTATGTTATATCACTATACAACTCATATGAGTACCTACCATAAAGACAAAACATTTGAATGAAACTCAATTTTAAAGATTAGTCCATTATTCGGTCACGGCGTATGTGTTAATACATTGATTTAAAGACCTATTAGCCATTAGGCGTTTTCCCTAATGATAATTTGTTTGTGTTCATAAAAATTAAAAAATAATTTAACTTTAATTACAGAGTTTGGTTATGACATACCAGGGTCTATTTAGGTCGAATTTTTTATTCCGTTTTTAAGCCCAGTTCATTTCAACTTTATATCATATCTACATGCACCAAATACATTTTATTGATTAGCACGAAATCTTAAGACTTGATTTGTTAAAGATGGCTTTGTTACTACGTTAAAATAAAATTTTATAGTATTTAGTACCTTTTTCGTACACATAAAACAAGAAATACTTTTTTAGTGAAAGAGGAAGGTCAGGTTAAAACAGTTTTTTTTATAAAATAGTAATTATTTTTCCTCTAACATTTTGAATAAATATTAGTAAATGTGGATTGTTCCTACAAATTTACGAATAGAAAACCCCCATTTATTTTCTTACAATGTACAGTTCACCATTACGAATTAGTTCAATGACACTGTATCTAATACAGTACATAGCCAAATGTCAATACCATTTATATATAGTCGAGAAAGTATTTTCAAATCGTAAAAACAAAACAAATATTAAACTTAAAGATTATATTCAATCACTTAAAGATTAATTAACATATTAACAATAAACTAAACTCACACAGCACGGCTTTCACTGATCAAGCTCTGGGAGATCACACCATACACTCCCATCCATAATTAGGTCAATTATAAACTAATTTATGTGATGGTTCATGGGACGTGATGCAAAAGTTATATCAGAAATTAAACAGATGCTCACATTTCTGACAATATTTTAAACATGAGCGTGTTAATAAACAGGATAGTTTACAGTCACATATGCGTTTTAATATCGTACTTGTTTTCTAGTTTTAACCACGATCACGCAGGTTCATCATTGTTACATTTTACAGAATGCGATATTGTGAAAAAACTCTAGTTAGAAAATAATAAATCTCTCTTAGGTTTATTTTAAAGTATCTTATTTTGACAATAGGCTACGTATTAAATTGTTTTCTAAATCTAGTTAATTTTAAAGTATATTCAAGCAAATACGTTTCCGTAGCATTGTTTAGTACTGTTATAGTTCCATTGAAGACATTTCACTCTCCTACAATAAAAATATAGTAACCAAGATTTATGTTACTCCCTGTACTTCACACTGTTGCAGGGTTTGACGTGGGTTGTGCTGAATAACTGGCTGCTCCTTGGCTATCTGGAGGGACTCTCAAAGACGGGCTGATCACTCCGAAGTACTGCGGCTTGAGCGTGGCTGAGGTAAACAAAAATTGAGATAAATATGTATCCAAAATATTGCTAAGTTATTTATTATTTAATAGACGGCGAATAAAAATATTTTCAAGACATAGTAGAGACGTTTATTGCATATTATTGTTCAGAGAGTAAAAATATTCAAAGTGAATTTATTTTGTAGACTTTGGTGTCATAAACTAGAAGTACTGTTAACTTTCACCGATAATAAAGTGTATTATTTGATTTCTTTTACATTTGTAACTATAATATGGAATCATGAGTGTCCCCCTTAATTCTGTTGGAAAGTTAAATTTAACTCTCAATAAAGGTAGTTACACAATTATTACATAAGTTTTAGAATTAGTGTGGCTATATATAGGTATATTATATAGTAATATATATATATATATATATATATATATATATATATATATATATATATATATATTATACTTGAACCAGGAGTGCAAAAACGAGGGCAAAGCGTTCGAAAAAAAAGCGTGAGAAGCGGCGGGAAATAGCTAGTCCTTATATAATACTTGGACATTCAAATTTCCTAATTTATATTTTTCTACTTATGCTTTGTTATACAAACCATTTATTTTAACAAGCAAACATATGAATTCATTACATTGTAGTAGTATTTTTTATTTTCTTCTTTCCGTTTTTGGGATGAGCGTTAGCGAAGCTTCTCATTAGTGAAGCTGAAAACAATTAAAATTTCTATCTTTTCTTTGTCTTTCCAATTCTTTCTCTGTCTATATGTCAGTCCATCCATATTATATCTTGTAAAGATTCTAATCTATATACTTAAAAATCGTATATAAAGCCTTGTTTCAATATATTTAAAATGAGTTCAATGATGGTTCATTACACTCCAATGGATATGGCTTAGCATTTGTTAAAATGTTTTTACATTGGACTCATGTGTAACTATGATGTAAAAGGGGAAAAAGCAGAACAAATTAATTAGTAAATTAGCTGAATTGAATCTTACGAGATGTTAACACGTGAAATATTAACACATGCAACGTATTCATAATGTAAAAATGAAAGATTTAATACAGGAAAATCAGGTCTAAAAGTGTGTAACAAGATTATATTACCGTAATTTTGTAACTTTGAGTAGTAGTAAACCTTGCTACTTGACCATAACTGATATTATTTAAACCCTGATGTAAAATTAAACTCATTGGGGTAAATTTTAAAGTATTTTGGAATCTTGGATTCTTATCTCGGAAAAAGATCATCTGTAAAATTGTAAGTAGAATATTTTGTGAATCAGTCTTCCATAGAAAATAAGGAATTATATAGTGGTGCATGTTCATCCAGGGAATTTTCCTGAGCGTTACTGAAGTTTATTACTCAGTACACTAAAACAGTTTCTTTTTGTCTTCTGGGGGATGCAAAACTGTATTTCAGACTTCTCAACAATAAAATTACGTTATCAACTTTAAAACTTTGCACACAATTTCAGTGAAGCCTTTTTTCATGAAAACCTGGTGTGGCGTACTTGTACATTTGTTGTAATTAAAGTGATTGTGGAATAAAAATATGTTCAATGACTGGAGGTTCCCAGAGAATATTAAGATTGAGAGCTTTTCTTGTTTATAATAGTTTAATTTGACCAGTCTTTTTTTATAAAAAAACCGGTAAGTAAGTGCAATTTATATTTTAAGTAATATACTTCTAAGGATGTATATCCCCGAAATAGAGGTACGCAGTACTTGAAAACTCTGATAACCTTTAATATTTTCAAAGACAAAAATCAAAATTTCATTTTTTTAAACTAAATTCCATTCTTTCTTTGTCACTTGTAAAATATTATTTTTTAATTTTGACTTAAGATTTATTACTACTGTTATTGTTGACTAAAATCACTTTGGTAATGGTTGTAATTCTGCAGAGTGCTCTCTCATTTTCAGTTAAGGTATTTTTCTAGTTTGTAATGAAACAGAAATAAAATTATTATTAGTTACATTAACAAGTAGAAGTTTGAAAGTTGTATTTAAATCTAACAAGGCATTTATATTACTTTATAACATTGATTGAATATGTCTTATTTCTTGTAGTGTGAGAGAAGAAACATCTGGTGTTAAAATTTATTACTAAAGTGAATCAATCGAACATTATAGACCATATTTTCTCTCAAAAAATGGGCAACACAGTTTAAAAAAATTTTTAAATATAATAAATATAACATAATGTAAACTAGCATTTTTATACATAAACACCTAGCATAAACTGATTTCAACTCTAGAATAAATGTATCCTATTGAAAATTGCCAGAAAAAATGTCTAATATATATATGTATATATATATATATATATATATATATATATATATATATATATATATATATATAATATATATATATATATAAATGGATCTTAAAAGAAAAATTACAATTTTCAAAAGCAGTACATTGTAAACTGATTTCTTTTGTACGCTTAGAGTACTGAAGGAATTAAAAACCCTAAATCACACGTTCTTATTATTTGTTGAAAAAAGTTATACATATATAATTGAATGTAACGAAACGAGAAATAAAAAAAGCTAAGGAAATCCTTTCAATTTCTAGCATTTTTCAATGACTAATTAAACACTCCAAAAATATACGATGGACACTGGAACATATTCCTGACTTGAAAATAACTAGATTAATTATAAATAGTTATGTTTTAGGAACCTTCAGTTGAAGAGTGAAACCATGTACATACTACGTACTACGTTATGAGTATATAATGGGACAAACACATTTATTTATAAAATTATATAATATACAAGTGAATGTATGCAATAATCCAATGTTAAACATACTAACTGGTATTGCTAGAGTCAATAACCACACGGCATAGGACTTTGTACTTTGATCTGACACAGAAAAAGACCACAGTTTATAACCTGTGTGTGACTCTTGTGACTTCTTGTCAGTACCCATGCCAGAAGCCCACGAGTATGGGCGTTAATAGACGCTAGAGCGTCTTTGCCACTCGCGAACGAGATTTAATAGACGCTGCAGCGTCTTTCACCACTCGGAGGGTTAAGAAGGGATCTGCCTCTACTCTTTTATAACAATATTTGGATGCGCGGCATGTTTTACAATAATATAATCGTACAGAGTTAAACATGTTGGCTACTATAGGTACTTCCTAGTACACAGCGCCTCACCGCCTGGTTGTCAAAGTCTTCAAAGTTGACTTTTATCCCGCCGTATGTAAAACTGTAATCGTTTAAATGCCTTTATTAGTTGACTAAAGGATTGTTACATGTTGAAATGGCTTTAGTGATTATTAATCGACTTGATATTAGAATGGACATAGTCAGTTCGTATACAATATAAATTTCAATAATGAACTGCATACTCTCTATAAACCACTTCTACAAATATGTGATCTAGTATTAGGTTTGCAGCTTATACGTAACTATGGGTAACCACCAATTAAATAACAGTAAACTAAAGTATTATTAGTTGTAGCCTATAAGCTGTGTCCCGCAATATTCCATGTTGTGTCTAGCGCTGCGTTTTAATGAGTTGATCTGTTTTTTACATTGCAGCTTTGGTAGAGCGTTACTGGTTGGCCTAACAATGGGTTTCTTGGGTTAGTATCGTACCAAATGCCTGGTGTGATGATATTTGCACAATGATTAGTAACTCCTGTTAAAAATCCAGGACAATTTTATCTATTTAGAAGTGTTTGTAATTCTACTTCCACTCCATATTATAATTTGTTCTTAAAAAAGCGTGTGTTGGAAAGTATGTTTACATTTTCAGTGTTTGCAATAATATTTTTTACAAAACACACACACTCTTAATCACAATATAAAACTAAACATAGTGTTGACACTAACACGCGTGCACTGACGCAATCGGTCCCGTGTCGAGATGCCAACTAACAAAGCGCACAGGGTGGAATCACTCCATCTCTCACAGACACGGATATGGATGAATCATACTGTTTTACGGAAAAATGTGTCATATAGTCAATGAGGCACTTGTGAAGTATCAGAAGGATTTATTTGATAAAAACAATTTAATCAGACCAACTATGTTTGTTAGGTGCCCATCTAACAAGAGTATCTTTCATAGGTTCAATAATTTAATTAATATGATTTCGTTAAGATTTTTACACTTAGTTAGGTAGCATACACTAATTTTCTTGCATTGTCAATATTTAGCTTTAAAAAAATTTCAGTAAGATTGCTGTTAGAGATAAGTAACAAGTATTGAGTTATTATCAACTATTTAAAAACAGGCCAATTACTCCTTCCCTAATCAACTTCCCTAATCGAAAGATTTATCAGCGTATATCTGATTAGATAAGGAAACAAGATTAGATTATAATCTTTACAAAACAAGAATGGGGTCCTAATTCAATAATGAACTATTATACAATTTCTCTTTACAGAATAATTGAGTTTTTAAAGCATATGAGATTTTCTGTTGGTTAATGCTGTGATTAATAGTCGCTAAAACTAGGATGTAAACAGCTTCTAGTAACAAGAGATAGAAAGAGGGGAAAGTATTATTTCTTAATAATAAAATAAACTTATCCATGTAGGTCCTGGTCCTGCTGCTCGCCATCGCATCCTGTTCCTGGTGGTGGTTCTCCAACTTACTGCGAATTGAACTACTTTTAAAAAAGAAAGCTGAACTATCCAAAAGTTTAAATACCTCAAAAACTTTCCTTTTTGTGTCCATGGAAATCTATAATTTTAAATAGCACTACTATTAAGTATGTGTCACCTGTTTCATTACCTGAAGACATGTTCACGTGAATTAAAAGAATTGTATGTCTAATATGGTAATATGTTTCAGAAACTTCCGATAATGTGATATAATTATTCATAGGTTTTTTCTTTTATACGTTTGGACACGTCGGCTTTAACGACAAGCTGGTCCTTTCAAAATCTCAGACTCCTTAAAAAATAAGATGGCCCCAGATGCTTGTATATCCTATTGATCAAATGTAAAATTCGATGTTTGTAGTAATAGTATATAGTGAAGCATTACTCGAGAGATCGATGTTTCCTTGATGATGGAAGTTCTAAGTGTCAGAGGATAAGATATTCACAAAGGTTCAGAATGCATGCCATTCTACAACTAAAAATTTTACAGAGTGCTGCCTTAGAGTGATTACGATACCCCAGTGGTAAAGATGGAGGCTTATAGAAACATGTAAACAGAATGAATCTAACTAAAGGCCAATGGCCCTTAAGTTAAATTTTGCAGACATCTCCCCACTCAATAATTTATAATACCTTCATGATATTTACATGTCAATAATAATTTTGTTTATACTCTAATAAATCATGTATTGTTTTCTCTTAACTTTACGGCATTTAAATCACTGGGTGAGTTCTAATAATTTGAATAAATTTCAAACCACTCCATCTGAGTGAAGTTATAGCATATATATTCAACAATAATTATTGTAACTTCATCCTAATCTTATAACTGATCAAAATGTTCTACTATTTGACAGATTCATGTAAAATTTACTGTAACACCCTTAACAAAAGAACGATACTGAGTATCCTCTTGTAAAAAGCGCATCACGTGACAAAGTGGTGGCGGAGTGATGTTGGTAAATAACACGGTAACCTAGCACTTCGTTATCACAGTGTCACTGGTTAAACTTGAGGTTTTAAATTAGTCAAATATTTTATCTAGTTTTGTTTTAAAACCCATTATTTATGTAAATGTCGACGTAGTATAAACATTGGCTCAAAGAATTAAATATTCGGTCATATCACAGGAGGTGAGAGCTAATTTGTATTGTATACATACACAATCTGATTTGCTTTAAATTAATAGTGAAATTTCCTCTAATAAAGAAATTGGACATCTATTCATAGTTCTGATATCACAATTTCACTAGTAAAAATGGTCTAAAACACGAAATTATTTTTTCACACATTTTATTTTTAGTTTGAAACATTTAAATCAACCCTTAGGCACGAAAATAAATTGTATATCCGCACCAGCTAACTATATAAAATGAGAGCATTTAATATATTGATCTAGTAGTCTGACAGTGATGTGTCTATTTTTTTAATTTTCTGACGGTTTGTTTAAGTGTTTTAAGGCAGTAAAATGTAACTGAAAAAATTATCGTGTCATATGTTTCACCTTTTCACACACTTCCACTAAAACATAGGGTGTCAACGAATTTCTTCTTCGAAAAATCCTTCATCATTTCAAGGAACTCAGGTTATGTGTGTATACAGTGCAAGTTGAATCTTACCTCCTAGACCATCATAAAAATGTTTGTATTAGATTAACTATTTGCCTGGAACACATTGCCTAGTAACAAATTAACACTTATGCTAACAGTTGCAACACAAAATTACATTTGCAAACAAATAGTTTTTTTTTTCTTGTGAATATTATGTTCACTTATACTTGTAAAGGCATATTTAGTTCTAGTTTATACTATATTAATATTCAAACTAATTGCAAATAATTTTTAATTGCTGCAGTCGTAAAATGTTACCACAGTGTAAAAATATACGAAGGTTGAGCCATCATCAAGTCGTATAGACACATAGAGCCAAAAATAGACACATCGGCTTAACTGTATAATCCCAACCCTGCGAGCAGCGACTCCTTTGTCGAGCAGGAATAAGAGTTTTATCGTATTGTTCCGTCCATGGTTACTAGACTGTCGTTACGTCTAATTACTTTTCAGCTTTATCTATTAATTAATTTAAACACTTTCTGTTTATATTTTAAACAGAGAGATTTAAAATTATTCAGTATTCAATTTGTATAAGATTTGGGAATCTTAAAGCTTTATTCCAACGTACTAAAATAAAAACATCACGTTCCAAAGTATCCATAAAATATAGATTATAAATTTTAAATTTTTAGACCTTAATAATGCGTTTTATTTTTGCTTACCAAACCAAAGTCTTACGATTTTATTTACTTAAAAATATTTACTTAGATATTCCTAGTAACAACTAAGACTTTGTAAGTGACATTAATACAAAATATTTTACTCCAGATTGTAAAAAGATTTTGAGTGCTTCTTACAAGGTAGTATAATTTGCGTATGAGATGCCCTGTCTTATGGATCTTGTTACTGCTTATGTTATTGACATGAGGCTATTAACTCTGATACACATATTTAACCAAATTTGTTATATAATATATTCAGAAAAGTTTCTGCATTCTCTACCAAGTGCCTTTCCTGATATCTACCAAGTTTCCTATTGAATAAGTTCCTACTTCAGCACCTTTGTAAATTTGAATGTAACTCAACAACAACGCAGTACCACGTGTCACGTGACAGGCCTCGCTGAGGTTACAAGCACAATGTCTAACTATAACTCGTTTTATAACTAGTTTAATTCTCAAGGTGTCCTATGGGCAAATAAACAGACATTCATATAAAAAACAAATCGCTACAAAAACCGATATTAATTCAAAATCTATTATTTGAAATGCACTATCATGAAGCCCTTTTTTTATTATAAAAACAATATGTTTCACGAAGATATTAATTTTTCCAGAGTAAATCTGTCTTAACTTATCTTTCCACCACGTGGTAAACTGAAAACTTTAGGTTCAAACAAGTGTGTGATGTGTTGTAGCTTCATCTGATATATTTACAATGAAATTAAACCATTCTTGAACTAGCACATAAGATCAGTAATGAAAATTTCGAGCGTCACTAATTTTTGTAAGACTAACTTTTAGAGGTCTAATTCGCGGCAATATGTTCCCATAGGTATGACCATTAAATTAGAATGCACATAAATCTACTATTACATTTAAGATTTTCCACCGTATCCTAACGGGACATCTATTTTCGATGGTAAAGTGCTACTGATTGCATCAAATAGTTAGATTTTATGCCATATGTCCAGTAGAAAGTTTTGTGATTGTACGTTTACTAGTACAGAAAATATTAAGCCGTTTCAAGACTCCTCAGTACTCCTGTAAAAATCGGTTCATTTTTAAAAGCACGGACAGACAGAAAACGTGCAGACAGACAGACTTCGCAGGCTTCGCTCAAGCTCAAGCAATAATTTAGTTTTTTTCAACACAAATTAAATTTCAGGAATATAATTGATAATATAAGGACCAAGAGCTGAACGTAATGGCTACCATATTTTATGGGTTCAAAGTGTCGCATTTCCTAGAACAAGACAATAGTAGCTATCATGTTACATTTGAATTTTATACCATGTCTGTTTATATCTGTGTATATTAAAAAAACAATTTTAAGGATCAATTTATTATATTAATATTAACTTTTTACCTACGAGATACAGTTTTTTTTAAAAGATCATCGAAAAGAAGTTATCACGTTTCTCGTACCCGTTCATTTCAAAATTAAAAAGAAAGGCTAAATTTCAAAGGATCCTAACATAAAGTACAAACATGTTTCTACAGGTGCTCTGTACGCATTCGTAATGGAACTTGTGATGATTCTTGATTACAACTGCCCTCCTCTGTACTACAATTTTTTACGTCAAACTGTGAGTTATGCGATAAAATATTTTATGTTTATACATATGATATGTTCTAATATACGGTGCTACCTCTAGTAATAGAATACTTTAATTGGAAATGTAATTTGTAATGTATTAAGAACTGTAGTATTTGTCTACTATCAGGAAGTTTGTCCAACGCGATTGATTATTGCCAAGGATATAATTAAGAGTGAGGTATGGTGATAATATTAAGTAAAGACTTAAATTTGAATGCATAAATGCTTTCAATTTAATGGTCTTAAAATTCTATATAACTTTCAGATTGTTAAAGAATTTCTTTATTCTGTAATTTTATGGTGCTATCCTGGTTACCTTTAACATTAACATAAAATGTTAGTTCCCTGCCCATTCCCATTGTGTGACATTTACCATCATTGAACTCGGTGTTGCCTGTATATAAATACGGCTCCGTGAAAATGTTCTACATCTGAAGAGTTTGTTCTCGAGATATCGTGCGGACAGACAGACAGACAGACAGTAATTATATTTTGTACATCCCTTCGAGTGATGAATGGCATTTTCGCTTATTAAAATGAATTGGATTCATGATGAATATCGTCCGGCAACTCGCAGCAACAAGCTGGCAATGTCGCGTCTATTTAAAGGGAGACACGAAGACATATCTCAAACTGATTTACTATTCTGGGGGTTTGCATGTAAAGATTGACATATTTATCGTTGTAAAATATAGTTACCGATATTACAAACACCTGAGCCACCTTAATCTTTATTTCTGATCGTTAGTAAAGCCTATTAAGGGCTGGAGATTTTGTATTTATATCTCGAGAGTGAACTGAGTTATAACTTGTGTTGTAGAGCTTAATTCTTTATACGTAATATGGGAGTTGAGTTATAATGCATGTTCTTACATGGGATTTACCTGATTGTGTGAACAGTTTTCATTATTTTAATAGTTGACTCCTATGAAAACTAGGAAATCGTGAAATAAATAAATGTTCAAACAAATTGCGTAAAAAGTTACAGAATTTTTATAATTGATTTTCATTGGGAATGTCTGTGAAGGTTTAATTTTGACCTCTGGTGGTAATTCTTGTAAGGTTTTGATTAAATCAACAATTATAGACTATAATTTCTCCTCAAATTTGTACAATATCGTTATTTAATTTTTAAGTGCAAGCAATCGAATATAATTAAGTTATGAATTATAATCATATAGCAACTTACATTCACTAATTTAAAATTTTTTCAATATTACTTAGATATAAAGTGACTAAATTATGTCTCTTAGACATATTTAAGTAAAAAATTCTTTAAGTAATCAATACTTTTATAAAATATGTATTAACGGATCTTAAAAGATTTGGGCGTTGTAAACTGATTAATTAAAAATACACATTATTGTTTGGGTTAGTAATTTACCACAATAATGAGTTTAAAACAAATATACATTGCAGTCAAAAACATAAAAATCTACGTAAAACAACATGACTTATAATTATTTAAAGTTTCTTTACAAATATTCTCTACAACGTTTGATTATAATTTGGCTTGCAATAGGGTAGTATTATTATTAATTGTGAAAATTTAATAAAGGTGAAAATGGATTCTAATAAGTTATTTCTAATGTATGTAATACTTAATAGTCTTGTAAATTTAAAAAGAGCTCTGGTGGTAATTTCAGCAACTAATTAGATAATTTAAAAGTTATAGATCGTATTTCTTCACATTTCAAATTTCTACAATATCCTTATTTAATTGTTCAGTGTAAACGAGTACCTAAATGTAATGAAGTTATTAATTTTAATTTTAAGGCAACTATAATTCACCAATTTCAAATATTTTTTAATATTACACTATCAATTATTGATAATTGACTATTATGTAATTTTTACACTGTGTATCAAATATTTATCAGAGAAACATTTAGAGATGATTTTGAAGGTGATTGTAAACTGATTCTTTCTGTACACATAGAGAACTTAAATGATTTAAAACATATACATAAGGGGTTCTTTCTGTTTGCCGACAAAATATAAGTTATATATTATGTATATAAAAAATTTATTTGTTGATTAAGATAAATTTCATTAAGAAATACAATAAAATAATTTTAAATTTCCTTAAATATTAAAATCCTGTTAATAACTGCATTATTACATAGTAACTTTTTCAATGTGTTTCTCTGTAAATATTAATCGCTAAACCTAGGATTTAAAATACTTTGGTTAAGAAGAATAGTTAAAGAAAAACAACTAGTTGGATAAATTAAAATACATAGACTATAATGCTCCTCAAACCTGTAAAACACTCTTTATATAAATCAATGATAAACTACCGCAAAATGAAAAAAATAACGCAATACGTAATGAATTTTAGTCCTACATGAGCTAACATTTACTATTTTAAAATTATTTACACTACTATAAAATGCCTGAAAGATTTCTCTCAGAAACACATTTAAGTAAATTGTACTCATGGTAATCTTTACACTTTTTATAAAATACTAGCGGGCCCGGCGCGCTTTGCTGCGCATTTCAATAATTTTTTGCAAAAGTTGCCCGCGGCTTCGCACGCAATTTCCCGTTGAAAACAGTACACTATATTCACTTATTCTTTTTCTATCACATTCTAAACATTGCTGAGATAATTGATAGTCGTTCCATCGTGAGCCTCTTGGGCGTATTATGAAGGTATGTACCATATTCCTGCCTCTATCTAGCTGTTACCCACGGCTTCGCACGCAAATCTTAAGAACCGAAGGTCCTTATATTACTTAGTAAATTTTTTTTTTACTATAATAAATTTTAGATTAAATTAGTTATATCTCCGATGCCCACGATTGAGCTTGCTTTGTTGTCTCGATCGAGAGAATATGTACACACGGAGTTTTGAGAACCATACTTCTGTCAAAAAAAAACAACTAAGGTTGATTTTATAACATTCTTTATATTGTAGCCAACGTAAGATATTAATTATGATATCTGCATTGCTCTTCTGATCAAGCATGAGCATGGTTTACATTAAATAAATATTGCAGTTAAAGGTGAATTTTTACGTCAAACTTGAATTGTATTATCTGGATAGTAAAGTCTATGTTTAACAGTGATTGCAGAAACAGTTTAAACAAAATTTGTCGTTTCTCTTAAGCTTACTCTATGCTTTTAAAACTATAAGTGTAATATATGTTTACAAAGAACAGCTGATTAAAAATTTGAAAAGACGTTAACATATGTTTGATGCAATGCATTTCTTATGGGTATTTCTGTAACCAGTGGGGCGGAATCCTGAATCGGGAAAGGGATGGGCATAGCTTATAAACCTTCTCCGTGGAAAAATACATATACGTACAAATTTTCATCATGATCGGTCCAATAGTTCACGATTCCATAAAGGACAAACATACAAACATTCATTTTTATATATAGCCTATAGATGTGAGAATGGATCTTAAAAGATTTCGAGGTTTTAGAGAAGATAGTTGTAAACTGATTCTTTCTGTACACTTAAAGTACTGAAGGGATATAAAACCATATATCACAACTTCTTTCAGTTCGGCCACAAAGCATACCAATGTTATTTTTGGATTTAGATAAAACAAGAAAATAAAATCTGTCAACAAATAGTTAAATAAATTAAAATATATAAACCATAATCCTCCTTAAATTTGTACAATGCGTTTTATATCAATCATTGAGTTTAATCAAATTTCTCAATACGTTCTGAATTTTAATCCGAAATGAGATAACATTTCATAATTTAAAATTATTTCCAACGTTTACATTACTATAAAATGCCTGATATATTTCTCTCAGACACATTTAAGTAAATGGTACTCTTGGTAATCTGTACACTTTTTATAAAATACGTGAGAAAGGATCTTAAAACATTTCGAGGTTTTAGAATAGATAGTTGTAAACTTTTTTTCTGTATACTTATAGTACTGAAGGGATTTCAAACCATAAGTCACTAGTTCTTTCGTTTCGTCCTCAAAACATACGACTGTTTTTTGTTGGTCAAGAAAAACTAGAAAATAAACTCAATGTAACAATCAATAAAAATTATAATCCTTTTAACTGGAAACGCGTTATAATTACATATAAACTGATTCAATGTTTTTTTGCTGTCGTTAATTACCGCTAAAACTAAAATGTAAATTGTTTTGAGGAAGAAGAATAATTATAGAAAAATAACTCATGTATAAGTCCTTGTCTCGATCCTGGTCTTTGCCATAGTACTGGATGAATCCCGGTGTAGATTTTCCACGTCCTGCGTGTCTAACGACTTTACTTATAAAACTGAAAGACTCCTGGTCCTTATCAAGATTTTAGCCTAATCGCACTTGTTTTGGGTGGGCTCCTCCAAACCAACGTGGTGTGAGTTGAACGACTTCTGTAAACAAATTTTAAATTTATCGAAAAACATGGAATTATTTGTCATTTGTGGTTTCTATAGATATTACAACAATATTAATATTGAAACTGTTGTATATGTTTCACCTGTATCATCTATTTATTATCACGAAGTGTGTAAGAGTGATAAACTGAAGGCTATAACTGTTTTGATAATCAGTCTGCAATGTTCAAACTACTGCCCTAACACTAGTAGGGTTTTTCCCACTAGCTTAATTTACTCCCCATACTTATTACATGGTGGACCTTGATTACTTCCCTGTACTTTTACTAATTATAGTTTTATTTTTATTAAGCAAGTTTCTGCAGTAGCATTGTTATTGTTTGAATATAAAAAGGTAAACTATGAAGCATATTTAAAAATACATATTTTTTTCTCAGTATAAATATAAACACATAAGAATAATTTAAAATAGTAAGCTGTTATATACTCGTCTTCGGGCTTAAAGAGGTCTGACCATATCCTTACAAGACGTAAAGGATTTTAGCAAATGTATTCACTCGTTTTAATAAAAAATAACTTCTATTAAATAAAGCTATTAGAAGTTTCAATTACAGTATTCAACCACTCTTGATTATCAGATGCATTACTAAAATTTAATGATATTTCTCTATTTAAGAGGGAGTCACTTATTTAATGTAGCATTTTGTACCTATTGCAAATATTTAGCTCTCACTTCTAAGAATGAATGTGCTATTTACCTGTACAGGAAAAGTTAGAAGAATTAGGTCTTCTTTCACAGTTAACTTGCGAACATACAATTTAAATACTAAATTACTTGTAAATTCTGTCAATAATCTATACTTGTATTAAATGTAATAATAAACAATTTACTTTTGATATCTATTGAGTACAAGGCGCTTTAATGACAACATTATAAGAGGTTTTTCCGATTTCTAATGTACTGGAGCATGGTGTGATATATATGTGTAAAACTTTAAAATGACAAATACAATATAATTATTTCCTCATCACTCTGACATCGATGAAACTTCGCACTGGGTAAACTTCTTTAACCGAATTAGTTCACTCCTGTTTGTGTCTGTACAGGTATGTCTATATGTCTCTCGGTCTGTATGTCTATATGTCTCTCGGTCTGTATGCCTATATGTCTCTCGGTCTGTATGTCTATATGTCTCTCTGCCTGTATATATACGAGAGACTACTCGTATATACCCGCCGTTTCATTCTCCGTATCTGTTTTATGTCCACATCTTAAATACGAACTGACTTACAGACAAACTGTGCATTAAGCTTCACTACTATGTATCAACAAATATAAAAAATACGAGCATCGATAGAGCTGATCACCGCACGGTCACAGATTTAAGACTGGAACAAAACTAGAGTTAGCACACGTTTCAAAGTCCTTGTGTGACATCAGTTATTGTCAGTGCCATCGGCCTTGTATTTGTTGATTCTCCTCCGTATTCTGTATTATAAGATCTTCTCATTGGCCAGTGGCCCATTGGGATAGCTATTAAGAAGGAATCAGTCTCCCATTTGTAATGACAAATTTTAATGCATGGCATATGTTATAACAACAACTACAGTTGCACATGTTGGCTACCAGAAGTAAAGAACTCACTGCGTTGTACTTGCTAGTGCACTGTGCCGCACCGCCTGGTAGCCATAGTTTACATAGAAACGTAAAAATGTACACTTTTGAATGGGTTTTTTATAGTTTAATAGCGGATTATAAATATTAAATTACTTTTTTCTTTACAATTTACTTTGAAAATACATTGGTCACGTAAGAAATGAACTACACATTTAGTGTTGAATTTTTATTAGCACCTTATAAGAATATTTATTATGTGTCTTAGTAAGTAAAGTGAGTGAAGTATTTAAATTAATTAAATCAATTAAATTGAAATCTTATTTTACCAGTCTAGGTTATACGAAGCCCTCTCTAACGCTTAACTTTGGGACAAACGGCTAAAGGTGACTTCCGAACTATCACTAATGGTAACCATCGATATGATGAGTGAATTCCAGTGAAAATTCATAAAATTATGATATCCTTGGTGTTAAGTATTGGATTAAGTTAGTTAATTAAACTGGGTTGCTGTGCTAACGATATAGATTAAAATATACTAGCAGTTGTCCGCAGCTTCACACGCAATTTCCTGTTAAAAAGCAGTATACTATTTTCACGTATTCTTTTTCTATTACATTCTAAACACTCCTGAGGTAATTGATAGTCGTTCCTTCGTTAACTTCTTGGGCGCATCTACCATATTTCATGAACCTTTTTTCGTGGTTTTTGCCTGATGTTGAGAAGTTATTCAGTACAATATATGGATGAATCTCAATAAACTAATTAGGTTATAAATAATCAAAGTCGGTCTGTTAATATTTATTTGTAAGACATATCCAGTATTATTGTGGAGTGCTTGTACTCCGATCAAGAAAGTATATCAACGAAACCAATTTAGTTCATGAAGCGTCTTCTTTCGTCTCTTTTCATTTACATTCGATCTAACCAAATTCTGCTTAGGGTAAATACAATAGTTAAAGCAAAAACTTTCAACTGTAAATAGTTAAAATAAGTTATCTATGTCCTTCTGTCGATAATTATGGATAACTTTAATAAGATTTTGATTTACCTTCTACACGGTGCAGTTCTCAGTGCTAAGGAGATTTGTGACTGGCCGTATAATAACATTGACGAGTACAATGTTTTACTTTATTAGAGTTCATGTCTGTTATTATTTTTAAATAGAGGATAGATTGTATTTAATTTAAAATATTGTATCTAAGTACTTTAAAGAGTCTATCCACATCCTCAAGTTACAATAATAATTGTTTGATGCTGTTTAAAAATATAATTGGCAATTTTCTTTCTTTTATTTTAACGATAATAGATTTTTTACAGTTATACGAATAAAATGAAGTTTATAGTGTAAGCAGTTATGGACTCAGTCAATAAAACCAGAAGATATTGAATAGCTACCTATACTAGGATTTATTAGATTTAAAGTAAGATTTGATTTTCACAACCACTGCCTTAGTCACCCCGGTATGTGGATATAAACTAAGATTAGATAGATTGTCACTTAATTACAACCATTTTGACTGTTACTATCTGATTTTGAAGTATATTGGTTTTCCTGTCAGTGTGTGTGTGATAAAAATAATAACCCGTCAGACAATTTTCTTGTAAAGCTTTTTATTAACTGGAACCTGTCATTAATTTAAAAAAATTTTAAAATGTTTTTGTAATTAAATTATTATTAATAAGCTAAACTACATATTTTAAGGTCACAATGAAATCTAATCAGTTTTTTTCTAAAACTATTTTATCGCCCATTTTTAATCTTATGTAAATTGGAAGAGTGCTCTTCCAATCTCTGGTGGTAACCTCTTTAAACTAATTGAATAAATAAAAAGTTATAGTCCATATTTCTCCTGACATATATGTACAATCCAGTTTCTAAGAGTGATGGAGTTTAAACAAATTAACGCAATACGTTATCAATTTTAATCCTAAGTCATCTAATATTCACTAATTTCAAATTATGTTTCATATTTACCCTACTATAAAATGCTGAAAGATGTCTCTAATTATTTAAAATTAAGTAAATAATTCTCTTAGCAGTCTTTACACTTTTCATAAAATATGTATCAACGGATTTGAGACAACTTCGTCAATCAAGTAGGAGTTATTGTAAACTGTTACTTTCTGTACACTTAGAGTACTGAAAGGATATAAAACCATAAATCATAAGTTCTTCCTGTTTGCTCACGTGAAAAAACAAAATTCTTAATAGAAAATAAGAATTCATATGACGCTGTATGACCACTCGTCGGATTTACCTGTTCGTATTTGTAGAACTCCCGTTGGCAGGCACAGTTTCTCTTTTCTTGAAGGATCAAATGAAATATAGGACTTGAAACTCTCATGCAGCCTCAGTGAACCTTGGTGTAACGTAGTACTACCTTGTACTAGACCAGTGGAGGAAACGATTACAATGTTTACACATGGGTTCTTCAAAATCCCTCTCGCTAAGATGCAGTCTACATTGGAAGTTAAAAATAGTAATATCGAGTAATCGTTAATATACTGAAGAACAAGTTATGTTTCCAATCTCAAGCATACAATTACGTTCAACAAATCAGTGCTTGAACAGCAAGTCTAAATAAGGAAACGCCTTAGAAGTAACCTATAATGAAATATTCTTTTTCTATTATTTAAACTTGAACTGGTGAATACATAGTAAGCTCTAAGTTTTGAAATATTTTCTCATTGTTTTACTTTATAGAAAAAATATATACTTATGAATTTTATCCGATTATTTGTAATATTCAAAGTATTTTAGGAAAACACTTATTGTGTATTTTAAGAACTGCAAATTGGAACTGATGAAAAGATAGTAGTAAGCATGACAAAGAGCATTGAAATATATTACTCACTGTTTTACAGTTTTAATTTTCTAGCTTCCTAAAAGTCTTGCAATATTGTATTTGAGAGGTTAACACGCATATGTTATATGTAAACTCTTACGAGACTGAACTAAATATTTGAGATAATATGATAGTATCCAAACAATACCAATCATTCAGTAATAAATTTTAGTAACAATTTTATTTTACAAGATTACGAGCATAGTCCATTGTATTCCAAACTTGTTGTTACATAAACAACAAGAACTTAACTATTACGATACAGGTTTACGACGAAGAATGATACCAAATTATTTATGACAAACAACAGACTTGAAACAAACTTTAAATGTAGGTTACACTTTTGTGGTTTCTTTAAATGATCTTTCGCTTGTGAAATAAATATTACCGGAGAGAAAATGTTTAAGAGAACATCAAAGAGATATAAATCCGAGGCCGGCGGCACTCTTTAAAGCGATTGTTTTGTAAGGAAACTGTTTCAACTTTAATGCATCTTAAAGGTACTTCTGTACATGTAAATCTTTATATTACAAAAGACTACAGAGAGTTTTAAAACTACAACTAATTAAAAGAACGAAATTTAAATATTTCCATTTATTAAACATAACAAGAAAGAAATCTAAACTTTATTTCTACATTAAATAAGATATTTTATAATATCTTTACACAAATAATAATATTTTATAAGAGTCAAATATATATATGTAACACAAAGTTCACAAGTGAACCAATACATCATTTTAAATTTAGGGAAAGCCCAAAAATAAACCAAAGTTTGCAAGACCATACCACCTTGATATGACTATAAAAATACTAAACAACATGTCTATCAGATATACGAATATTGACGTCATTGGTGTAATAATGAATTTCTCGCAACTACCAATATCAATTAATTTACTATGACTTCTAACATATAAAAATACAAAATTGTATAAACTGACTAAATAAAAACACACAAATACCGTCATATGATAGGTGAAAATCTAATCCACATTATTAATTTAGCACATAATCAAGCAAAGTAATGTTATCCCAACATCTTTGTGTTTTTAAGTTAAACTACTCTTCAAACTGTATTAAATAACTATAAAATTGTAGTTAATTAAGATTTATTTTGTGTTGTGTAATTCAGAATAACAGCGTATTTAAGTTAAACAAATTCGCACCTTTTTAAGAAGTAAAATAACACATTATAGCGTTAGTTTGGTTTATTAAAAAAAGCCATATTATATTAACTGTCTAATATGTGCAGCAAGGTAAACCGTTGGCTGAGTCACGTTCATACACAGTCAAAGCTAGTGAAATAAATTACCAGTCATGAATGAATATTATCGCAATCGTTGTGTATAGTAAAAGCAGATATGAACAAAATTAAGTGTATGAAATCTCTGACTCTTTTATACGTTTAAAGAAAATGGTTTTAAAACGTTAAATATGCCTTGCGTAACATTCTATACTCTGAAAAACTTTATGTCCATTGAATTATAATTATTTATAGGTGATAAAGTAACAATTTAAAATAACATTAATGCTAAATATTGCCTCATTCACAAGAAGTCAACGTTCATTCATTTATAAATTTGACGCAGAGAGATTTTAATACAGCATAAAACACAAATTAGCAGGTTCTATACAAAGTATATCTATCGTAAGCTCAAGAAAAAAATAAAGACTGTTTAGTATGTTGACTAATGAAGTATTTTGTGCTTTTATAAATGAACTTTAAAACCATGACGTAAACTGCATTGGGTAACAAATAATAGTAAAAGTATAAACCGTAATTTCAAAAATAATGAAAGTAACTCACTCATGTAAGTTCTGATCCTGGTCCTGCTTCTGGTCATCACATTGTGTTCCTGGTGCTACTTACTCGAGTTGGACGAAGTTTGAAAATGGTGTAACAGTACACTTTAAATTGAATAATGAAAAATAATATATTATATATTCTACCTTGTTTCCATGGATTTTTAAATATTGTATTATGTACTCCATATTTTTCATCTGTTTTCATTATCTTTATGACGTCACGACTACTACTTCCATTAAATTTAACTCTTGTTATCTGATCCCTCAAACACATACAAACAAATGTTTGAATAAATTACAATAATAAAAGTTACAATAATATTACTGATAATAATAATATGTTTTGTATATCCTTTCCTTCTTTTTACTGGTGACTTTAATATTGATATGTTTAAAAGTAATAGTATTGAGCTAGAATTAATTACCAGACTGAGGTCTCCTATGATTTGATATTACACATAAATAAAGCAAACCCGCAAAACATGTAGTTCTAAATATTGTTTTGACAATGCTTTCACTAACTATTCTCCAGAGTATGTCAGTGTTTCTGAGACAGGCCTCTCAGACCATCTGTCTCAGATTGCAAGAATTGTTTACAGCCAAAAAAGTCAACTGCAAGTTGGGTGGATCATATCAGAAAAGGGTATTTTCAGAAGAGTCGATTTCAAAGTTTCAATTTGATTAAATTTACACTCGTCAGAAGTTTTCTATAATTAAAAAAATTACAGTAATGTAAATAGTATGTACAAAAGTTTTATTTAAAACGTTAAGGTATCATTTGTAAAGCATTCCCTCACAAAGTAATAAAAACATAAAATAAAAATACTTTTTCAAAGAGATGGATGATAGTAGGTATAAAAGGTTCATGTGAAAGGAAAAGATTTCTGCATAAACTTAGTAAAACATCTAGAGATCCAGACATTAAAGCACATGTTCGTAGATACAAACAGGTTTAAAAAAAAGTGTAGCACTAGCGAAGTTAAATTACAACAGTTATTACATTAAGGAATCAAATAACAAAGTTAAAGCTACATGGCAGATGTTTAAAAAAAGACACTGAGGATCAGGGATAAGCTGAAAACAAAAGAGATTGCTAACAATAATTATGTTATCAAAAAACAAAAGAACACTGCAGCCACACTCAATGATTATTTCATTATCACTATCAAAAGTCTTAATCAAATGCCAAACTATCCTAAACATTGAAATATATCCCAGAGGTTCAAAATTATCATCTAAAAATGTTTAATTTTAAACCTGTTACTGAACAAGAGATTATCAAAATTATAATTTCTCTAAATCCAACAAAATCTGCTGGTTGGGCCATATCAAAACATCTTACAGCTCTTAGAAACTTATTTCTTAAAGAAAGAATTTTTCCAACCCTATTGAAGTGCTCTTTAGTAAAACCTATTGCTTAAAAGCTTAACAAAATCAGTTTGGATAACTTTAGACCAGTATATCTTTAAACAGCTTTTTCTAAAGTATTGGAGAGAGCAGTGTGCTCTAGACTGTATTTCTTGGTAGCAAATAGTATTGTAAGTTTTTGTAAGTTTGGTTTTCGCAAAGGAAGAAGTTCCTGTGATGCGATCACTGAGTTCTTAGATAATGTGTCGGGTGCACTGGTCCGATCGTGATACACCATTCGATACACCATTGCTGTTTTTTGCGACTTTTCTTAAGGCGTTCGATTGTGTCAAAGTTGATATTCTGGTCGAGAAGCATAAGTGCTACGGCATTGGGAGAGTGGCCTTGAGGTGGTTTGAATCCTATTTTATAATCGCGAGCAGTGTGAAGTTTTTATTTCATAGGCGAGAGGTGGGTCCCGGAAAGTGACTGCTGGTGTGCCACAAGGCTTCATACTAGATCCCCACCTCTTTTTAACCTATTGCAATCTATAACATAACGACGGTCCTATACACCGATGACATACTAGTTGCCTCAGATAAAAGCAAATATCAATTCGTTGAGACATTGGTGGAGACCTTGAATTGAATGAAGGAATGGTTTTCAGGAAATGAGTTGAAGCTTAATCGAGAGAAACTCAATTTCTTCATTTCCATATTAGCTACTGAAATTCTTCACATGACTCTTTTTTCCCAAAAGATTTTAACCAACAAACTTTCTAAAAATCAAAATACTCGTTTCAAATTTGGCACCACCACAATAATGAGTTACAGAAAAAAAATTAGTAAAGCTTTCTTTGCCGTTCTCACTCTTTCACGTGTCGATGACAAACACACTCTCAAACAGGTTTACTTTGCCTATGCTCATTCTCTATCTATCGAATGGAACGATTTTCTGGGGAAATTTCCCTGCCTCTAAGAAGTGTTTTTTATCCAAATTAAAATGGTAAGATTCATCAACTCGGCTCCTTTTCGTGACCCATGCAGGAAGCCCTTTACAGAGTTGCAAATACTTCCTTTACATTATCTTTTCATTCTTCAGAGTCTTCTTTACGTCAAAGCGAACCGAGAAAAGTAATTTAATTTCAACCAACACTACTCTCATATTACAAGAAACTCTCAATTCCTCCGGTATCCTATTCACAATATGAGCTTCTGGAAATGTCACTGATTTATGAACGTATATTACTTTACAATCATATGCCACTTTCAATAAATAACGAAAAATCGCTTCCAAGATAAAAAATACTTTCAAAAGAATTGTTTGGTTTCTCACTATTTATACAGTTGGCTTCTCCGTCAAGACTTTTTGGCATCCGCCTTGCTGTAAGAAAAAAAATTATATATTTATTTTAATTATTATAGTATACAATTTGTAATAATTTACAAGTCTTTGCCAAAGTACTGTGTTTGTAAGACATCTGTGTCAATTACATAAATAAATAAATAAAAATATTTTTCCCTGCTTATAGTTACGATGTATATGCTACATTATTATTGATTGGTAACAATAGCAAGGTACATTTTTAGACATAAACGTTTCATAATATTGCTAATTGTCTTCAATAGCGTTTTAATTTTCTAAAATATAATACAACAAATCACATAACAAATTACATTACTAATAATATATAAATACATATTTTTAAAATGTGAACTTTTTTGAAGATTTTTGGATGGATATAATACTTCAAAGTAAAACTGAGACATCGGAGGGCTTATTACTTACTTATTACGTCAGAGTCTCGGGTAAAAAAGTCACATTGTAGGAGAATGTACATGATTTAACATCAAACACTTACAATGAATTCCTTAAAAAGGCTTGAAAGCATGGAAGCCTATAAATGAGTAGGCTTCACTTCAATGTCGAATTATGCCAATCTAGTTTATGTATTACATCATGTAGGATTGTCAGCGCAATACCTTAATTACTAATTATGCAGATTAAAATTTATTAATCAATTTACATGATTCTATGAAGCAATTAGAGAATGTTGTTTGTTCCTTGGTTTTATTTCCAAAAATAAAGGAAACCGGCAGTTTATTTAGTATTCACAAGATCCGTGCACACGAACCACAGATGGTGGACTGAGTATACGGGCGAGTAACGCATCTGTTGATTTACGAAATATTACATTTTTATTTTATGAGTATTTCATAGAACACAGTCAGAAATAAAATATCCTTATTCCCAAACCCGTGACATGAATGTATTGTTATTGAAAATCTATTTGATGATTTTACTTCTTTAGTTACTATATAAAGTTCAAGGTATATTACTATATAATTTAAATACATTTAGGAAAATATAAACACATTTTGGTAAAACTCGACTTTTCTGAACATAACTTTTATATGTCCATTACATTCATTGTTTGACTAATAAATTTTAACCCACTTTAAAATTTAAACAGGAAATAAAACAAATTTTAATGAATTGGAGATTTTATAAGCGAATAAATATATTTGGGTTTTATCGCCAAATAAATATAGAAGACTGGAGATTTCAGGTGGTAAATTAGAATTCAAATCATTGTAAATACTTATTTTTAGTGTTCCTAAAACATAAACATTTTTAGTACTTCAAACAATTTAAATCTCTAAAAGTATCTAAATTTAAATGTATCGAATTATTTTGATAACCTTGTTTTCATAGTCTGAAAGAATTAAAGAAGTCAAAGTGTGGCGTTGGTTTGTAAAAAGGAAAGAATTATCCCCTAGAACGAAAAGAAACAAATTAATATATACTTCAAAATTTGATTTTACTATTCTTCTTGTCCCGATATTGTTGATGGATCCTCATGAACAATGTTTAGTTATATTAGTCTAAGCGTACAAACAACACATGCACGGGCGTGCTGTTATAGCTGCACGACTAATTAGTAATTAGTGATTTTTGGATTAAGTTTATTTTATGTATTATTTATAGTTTTAAACAGAATATGGTTGATACGCTTATAGTTTCATTACTTAAAATTTAAATGTAATAGCTTGGAAATTGATGTGTTCTAATAGTTCAATATTTATAACAAAAACTTTAGATAATCTTTTTCATTTTAATTTTTTCCATTGTAAACTACAAATAAAATTAGGGAAAAATTGTGTTAAATAAAAAATAATACTAAATAAACATATAGGTACAATAATACATTAAGATAAGCTATATTAGCTAAGTAATGAACCATTATTTTAATGTATTCTAGCACAAAAAATTAGAATGAGCAGCCGTCTCTACTTGGAGTGGTTGAAATCAGCTGTTACCACTTTGTTTGAGTGTCCTATTAATTATAGTCTAAGGTTTGACATGGTCATTTTTGACTATGTATTATGCAAGATTCGATTTAAAGCATGGCTAAATGATCCAATGTACGAGTATGCTGCATATTGCATCTAAGTTGAGTGATAATACTACCGACAGAAGGTGTAAACGTTAAGAAATGTTTCTGTCCTAAAACACAGAATGTTAATGGAATATCTATAAATATTTATTTATTGCAGAATAAGACGCATAGAATTAAATAAATTGGTACACATGTGTTTCAGCCTGTATAAGTGCTTCTGAGGGAGACCAACGTTTATTACCTTGGGGTATCATATAAGGAATTCACAGAGAAGCCAGTAAATTATCTTATAACAGTTATAACATGGCAATATATATTGTATTATCACATAAACCAGCCTTTTCTTTAAAAGGGATTAAGGAATTTCTCGTAAGACAGAAAACAATCTTTTAATACAGTTTCTGTGGGATTCCAAGTGGGAGAGTATAAAAGGGTTAAAAATTATAATTTTCATAAATCACATTTACATTAGGTATACACAAATTAGCCTACCTGTCAAATTTAGCGTTCGGTAAGCGTATTTAAGAAATAATAATATTCATAAATTTAGTTTAGTTATAAAATACAGTTGTCTGATGTTGATTGATATAACTGTTATTGGTGTCTAACGGTTACTTATAATTGTGTCAGATTAAGAGAATTGCTCTTAAAAAACTATTGTTATTTTTATTTATAATTCTTTTAATAACCTTCCTTAATCTTAACTCATAAAACGATGTTAACAAAATGAAAAATACCACAATAACAAATTAATGAACAAGATACTAAAGCCAAAGTGATGGTCGTAATATTTATCAGCAATGTCCCATAAAACTTTATACATTTGATTAATTCCCTTCACCACTAAACCAATAAACCTCTGGTATGGTATGCTGTCCCTAAGGTGGATCCTTTCTATGGATAGGTTTATTTATTATTATACTATTAATTAATTTAAATTAAGTTTACTCCTAAAATATGTTAAAGATGACCCTAGATATCTTTAAGCAAATATTTCTTCTGGAATCTTTACACTTTGATTCAAATATGTTTAAATATGTTTGTATCGGTTTAATATAAACAATACTTAACTTTAAGAGGTATCATGGAAAAGAATTGTTGATTCTTTCTTTTCTATACAGATATTATATAACTTGGACAATATTTGGGAAATGAATGGAAACTGATTCTTTCTGTATACTTAAAGTACTGAAAGATAAGAAAACCCAAATCACAAGTTCTTTCTGTTTTCTTCACAAAACATGCAACCGTTATTTGTTGATAATGATAGTCGTCATTAAACAAGAAATTACATAGTTGTAAAATTCAATAAATAATAAAACCCTGTTCATTTTAAACACATTAAAATTACATAAGAAATATTTTATTTTAATAATAGGAATTATGTTTTTAGTTTTTTCTGTGATTAATAATCGCTAAAATAGCATGTATACTGCTTTGTAATCTTTCATCAAATATTTATGAATGGATGTTATAACATTTGGATTTTGTATAGAAATAATTATACACTGATTCTTTCTTTACACTTAGATTACTGAAAGGTTTAAAAGCCCCAAATCAGAAGTCTCTTTGTTTGTCCACAAAACATACCAGCTTTATTTGTTGATTACGATATATGAATTGTTGATATGAATAATAATCATTAGTCTGTTTGAATTCAATAGCTACAATTATTTTAAATATTAACCCTACTATAAAATGCTAAAGATGACTCCTAGACATATTTAAGTAAATCATTATTTTAGTAATCATTACATTTTGAATCAAATATATATATAAACGGATCTTAAAACAAGTGGATATTGCAAATAAAATAATGGTAAACTGATTCTTTCTACGCACTTAAGAGTACTGAGAGGTTTAAAAGCCCCTAATCATAAGTCTTTTTGTTTGTCTTTAAAACATACAAGCGTTATTTGTTGATTACGATCTATAAATCGTTGATATGAATATTAATTCCAAGTCCGTTGGCATTCACCAATTACAATTGATTTTAAATATGAACCCTTACTATACAATGCTAGAGAGATATCTGTTTTACATATTTAAGTAAATAATTGTCTTCCTAATATTTAAATTTTTAACAAACATGTATGAACCTATATTAAACATTTTGATGTATTATAGAAAACAATTTTAAGCTGACTATTTCTTTTCTTTACGGATATTATATAATGTGGAAAATATATAGAGAATGAATGTAAACTGATTCTTTCTGTAAACTTAGTGTAATGAAAGGATTAAAAAGCATATATCTTAAGTTCTTTTTTAGCTCACAAACTATACGAAAACAGTTCTTCAATTAAACTTTAACATTTTTATCAGATATGTATGAATGAATAGTATATAGCTTAGGCGAAGTGTTGGAAATTATTGTATCTATAGTTCTTTTTTTAGCTCACAAAATACATGAAAGTTATTTGTTGATCGATATAATCTTCCTCATTGTAAAAACTTTGCTAATTTTAAAGGCGTTATAATTAAATAGAAACTATTACACTGTACACTGTGCATTTAAACTGCAATTACATATTTCCTTAGGGGAAACAAAATACTATTTTGATAAGATAATTCGAAACAATCAATTACTTAAAAAAATTATTATGAAGGTAAAGATTAATTACATTTAATTTAATTTTCAAACATTTCGCTGTGATTTATTTGTAATTATTAACTCTTGTATATGACTGATAAAATGAAAGCTATAACTATTTTTTCACCATTCTGCAATTTTCAAACCATTGCCATAACATTAATAGGGTTCTCACACTAGCTAAAATAACTAGCCATAGATACTCATTGCATAGTTGACAGTGATTACTCTCCTGTACTGTAAAGAATTATAATTTTATTTTTACTGGCCAAGTTACAGCATAGATATTTTTATTGCTTGAATATAAAAAAGATAAACTATGTTTCTTATTTAAATAAAGATAAGGTATTTTGCTCATTAAACCTATAAACATATTAGAGTTTCAAAAAATTAAGCTGTTATATACTTGATCTTGTGCTTAAAGAGGCCGTTGACCATATCTGCACAGGACGTAAAGTCTTTCACCAAATATATTCTCTCTTTTTATTAATAAATTACTTCCATTAAGTTATTTTCTTTGAAATATTTAAATCAAGTAGCCTACAATACGGTATACTTTTCAAGTTACATCAAAATTAATTTAAACTATAAAAATATAATTACTATATAAATACTTTCATAGCTCATTTATAAACACAGTTAACACAGAATATTGAAATTTTCATTTTTAACTAGCACCCGTATATATTAGGACTATTGTTAGTGAATAGCGCGTCCGATTCGGAACTCAAACACTGACCCTTTACGTGGTATAGTCGAGTCGGTAAACACTTACTACCAAGACAGAAGAAGGTGACTGCTTACATTCTGTAATCTTTCTTTAGCGTGTGCCTAATATATATATATATATATATATATATATATATATATATATATATATATATATGCAAGTTCAGCTTTTATAGTACTGTCCAGAAAGGAATATTATAAAACTATGTAAGACAAAAAATTTTAATTTATGAAAGCCGTAGTGTAGTCTAGTAAGATATTGAGTTATTACACTCTACGACAGGAGAGAGCTCTGGTGTACGATTCATGAAGGTAAATGTTATAGAATATCTTTCTTTCAAAACTACTCCATACTATTTTTAATTATTTAATTTTTAAAATGTAACATGATTTAGTCGAGAACTGATATTATGATTTAGCCAGAATACACTAATTTAATTTAGCTTTCTATATCTATTACATGAAAATACGTCAGAAAGAAGTCTGTTTGACATAAGTAATAACATGCTTCTCTTATACGAATTTAGATTTCTTATCAATTATAATAAACAAGTTTAATTCCATTCTGTGTTTATTGACTGAAAATATCAAATTGCAAAACGATTCTCCCTGTATTCTTTGTACAGAGTAGATTATAAGGAGCCTAGAAAACAAGTTTAGCATTTTTTAAACCAAAGCAGTCGTAAACTTAATAGAAATTAACTCATCGATATAATCAACACGTATTTGAATATTCTTTACTTATTATTAATGTTGTCACTACATTTCACTGTTCCGGTGTTCTGTCACTAAACTAGGATGTATAAACTGCTTTGTTGGCTGAAAGATCTAGGAGCAGATGCTATGATTTAAAAACAATGAAATAAGTAACTCATCTTTAAGTTCTGGTCCTGGTCCTGATCGTAATGTATCCTAATGGAGTTTCCCGGACAAGTTCGAAATAAAACAATTTTTGACCATTTGGAAAATGTCTAAACAAAATATAAACATTTTGCTGTTGCTATGGATATATATATATATATATATAATGTTTATAATATAAACATATATTATATTGTACTATTAATAATATGTTTAAGCTATTTTCCTTAATCTTTTAATCTTGACTAGGGCAGGCACGTCTTTTCTTATACTGGAATGTCACGTCTATTACTGGAATGCAAGAAAATCCCCGTTATGTGATTACATAGTCGTACACTTTGTAGATACAAATATATCAATAAATATATTTTTAATGTGCTTGTTTCGAAATGCAACCCATAGACCCATTTGACATGACATTTTACTGCACAGCGACATCTAAAAAACCTAAATAGGCTTTACAACATATCTTATTCAAGTAGACTGCAATACAGTGAAACTTATAGCTCTCCCCCAAGAATTATTCCTAATCGTACATCACGAATTTATAACTGTTATACATATTAAACATTTAAACTGATTGTTACAACTTTTATTCAGAGGGATTGTATTACAGTTCACAAGAATATAGATTTATAGTAAACCCTACATCATTAAGGTTTCATTTTGAAAGTGCAAACTACTGAATGTATCTATTAGAAGATAAAAACATATATTTAGTTTTTACGTTTATACAGATGTTTTGGCGTTAATATGTCTATTATTGTTGTAATTGCTACGCTTCTACACGTGGTAATAAGTATTTGTAATTATCCTTGGAAGTAACAAATATATAAATGCACGCCAATTAGTTTAATGGTCTTGTGTAGCGACTATTGTCGCCAAATCTTTAACAAATATGGGTTAGCTAAATTTGAATTTGCCTTAAAAGATAAACAGGCATACATAGGTAGGCCTGAGAAGCCATTTGAATAAAAAAAAATCGAATTCCGACCTTTAGAACTATATTGTGACCTTGAAAAAAAACCTGAATTCCAGAAGGGTCTTAATATTCAATAGAAAACATTTGGTGAGATTTATCTAGCCAATCAAGTGGTAAGTGGTATTTCTGCTGGATAACTTACTGGAATGCGCTTTACTCCAGCGATGCATGAAGCCATACATGTAAACTTAAATACAAAGCGTGATATATTTTTTAAGGTAATAACAATACGACCACTGATATTTTAAACACAAGTCAGTCACAATTGTTTTTAGCTAAATTATAGCAAAGTCTATCATTGGAAAAGTTAAATTATTATTCATTTCTAGGACTTGAAAGAACTCATGAAACATCAGCGAACCTTTTTAAGAGTCACTTTGTGTGTAACCTTGTAATAGACCAGTGAAGGAAACGATTCCAATGTATACGCAAATAGTATTAAAAATCCTACTTATAACCTATACACGGGAGATTCAAAACGAGTTGTCTAATATGGAGTAATCGTCAACATATAGAAAAACAACGGGACATATTTCCAATTAATAACAAGCATACAATTACACTGCAAAATAGTCCTTGAAAATGCCGATGAAAACCCCAAGAAAATAAGAAAATGCCTTAGAAGTAACGTAGTAACTTCAATGTAGAAGAACTGGATCCTCGAACTTTTGAAAAGATTTTACAGTAAGCTCCAAAGATGAACGATTTTTAAATATTCTTTGATTATATTAATTTAAACAAACTCTTTGATATTATAAGTTTTTATTTTTTTGTGGGGCCTTTCGTACTCAATGAGAACATCTTCGGACCCACACAACTGAATAAAATCAATAATTACTACTACTTAATATAAATAATAAATTAAATTATTACTTTTATTCAGTTGTATGGGCCCAAAGATGTTATCATTGAGTACGAAAAGCCTCACAAAACAAACAAAAAATAAAAACTTATATCATTGGAGAGTTAAAAAAAAATAAGCTTCAAGAATGTATTCTTTGATTGTTTGGGTATTTAAAATAATATAGATGAAATAAATTGTACTGTATTACTCCTAATATTTTCATCCATTTAAGAAAATGCTGGTTTTATTGGAGATTTTTCTATGATATAATCTAAAAGTTTTATAGCTTAGTTTAACCTATTCCCTAATCTGTGGCGAACATTAAAAACAATTAGAATTGATATTTTTACGTCTTAAAACTAGTTTTCAATTAAACTGTATTTGTTATTACTTCTTATCTTTATACAAATCTTGCAATTTGTTTATGAGATGTTAACATGCACGATATAGACTAAATTTTTATGGGACTGAACGAAATATTTGAAATAAGATGATAATACTAATCACGATTTAATAAAATTAACCGATAGACTATTTATTAGATTAAAACTGGCATATTCCATTGTGTACCATAATTGTTTTTAAAATAATAACTCAACCATTCCCAAATATGTCGAGGGCAAAGAATCGTACAAAATTATTTAAGACATGGAAGATACTGGAAACTGACTTAAAAAATCTCATACTACCGTGGTTTTTTGAAAAATCTCTCACTGTTGCATTAAAAATTATCCGAGTAAAATTGTTTAAACGGATATCAAAGACATAACGAATCCGAGGCCGGTGGCACTCGTTATAATCTAGGCCTTGAATCTAGTGTTTTGAAAGAAAACAGTTCAACACTATTGCGTCTAAAATGTACCATTTGTAAATAATTCTATTACAAAATATGCATATAGTATCTATAAAATTACAACCATCAAATTTTTTTCTCTGTAATCTAGTAGTGTAATTGTTATAATTATTGGTGAGGAATATTTTAAACTACAAAATAAATAAATAAAATATATTTTTTATACAAAGGTCACCACACTATCTCAATAAAATACATAAGTTTTAATGTAGAAAAAATGACAATAACCTACAGTCTGAAAGGTAAACTGACATTGATTGGTTTATAGCACTTCATTAAAACATCTCCTTACGATTAAAAAAAATGTTTACTATTGGTGTATTCAGGATTTCTCAAAACTATCATGCTCAACCTATTTATATAGCCTTATTACATACAAAATAACTAAGGTTTTTTTTCTATCTCAAAATAAAATACTAAAGACTAGTTATGTGATATGTTGATAATCTAATCCCAAATATGATGTATCACACAATTATGTAAATAAATCCTGTTAAAATCTTTTTTGGTTATGTAGTTGAGTAAAGTTACTCTTTCATTGTACTAAGTAACTGTAAAAGTGTGGTTACTTATCTTTTTTATATTATGTTCCGAAACTAAGAACAACAATAACACATTACAAAATTAGTCTAGTTTCTTACACTTAAATCCCATCTACTTAACTATTTATTTTTGCAGTAAGGCAAACCGTTGGCTGAGCCACATTCATACACAGACTAGAAAATAAAACACTAGTCATAAATGATTAGTATCGCAGTTGCTGTGTGTGCTAAAGTATATATGACAGAAATTAAGGTTAATAAATCGCTAGCCCTGTTGAACTTGTTAAGGAAAATGATTTTAAAATGTAAACTTGTAATCGTTAATTCGTGGTTTTCCGATGTACTGCTATTAGAGTGAATTTTGAATATACTATTGAGCAATTGAAAATATTGAAATGCCCCGAACTTTTCTTTCGTTGTTTCCATGTGTATAAGTAATTTGGATGTGTACATCTGTAGGCGGCATATCATCTGGATTCTTTCAAGGAAAATGTTCATATTTTATCTTACGCAAGTGACGTTCTTTTATAATTATAGACGTAACCATAAAATGTGTTTGTATTTATTTTCTGCTCTAGGAGTAAAGCATTTACGAGTATAAGCAAAAAGCCTAGAGTTTTGTAAAATGTATGAAATCTATTCTCCAAAAATGAGATTGATCATCAGCAAAAACTAGATTTGGTGCGGTATATAATATACGAATTACAAAAAATTACTAAAAATATAAAGCAATGTGTTTATAAGAAAACTGTTTAATAAAAACAGAATTTAATTATAACGGTCAGGCACGTAAATGGAAGTGATATCACCGTCAGACAACGAGGTGGAAAGACTAAATTAGCCATTTTCTACCAAGTATTTGCTACCGATATTGTCTAAACTAAAAGTTTATATATTTATGTAAAGAATGACCTACGAGAATTTAAATCTGGTTCTTTGTAAAATATTCTAGCATACTAATTTTTATGTTTTACTCTAACCTTGGTAAATAAAACGTTCTCAGCGTGCCCTAGTCTAACTTGAACTAAGGGTTTGTATCAATTATTTAATAATACACATCCCTGCAGCTACAAAAAGAACTTTCCATTCATTTACAACTTCTATAACTTTACTTCCCGAACATGTTTTTCTATTGTAACTCACTTTAATCCGAGTAAGGGCTTTAAATGTGACAATTAGTACAAAACATTGTGTATTGACCAAGTGTTTATTTACAAAAATATATTAGTATGGGGCTCGTTTTACTAAATGTGCAAAAAAGTTTTTTTAAACTAAATAGTATCTTACATTTATTTTTTGTTTTCAAAATGGAGCAAGTACTTTTTGTGATCCAATGTCTGTTGAATTATATATGGATATATATTTTATGTCCCTTTATTGCTTACTCTGTTATTAAAATGAATAAGTATTATATTTATAGCTCGAAACATTTATAGCTACTGCATCATTTACGTATGTATAGTTATGCATTGTATTTTAAACATCTAAGATATGCATTCAATACAGGTTGTAACACAGACGTTATATTACAAACTTCTCAGTCAGTTCTTGGAAGCTGAGGTAAGAAAAGAGAAAACTTGGGACGATGATACGACATTACTCTAATAACGTTAATGGTACTTTTTTTAGAATGGTACTTTTGGCCAGGTTTTCGCTCGCATACGAAACATATTGTAATGTAATTATATGTAAACGATGTAATTATATATATATATATATATATATATATATATTATTTATAATATTGCCTATATTTATTATATCATTCAATAGAATATAATATAAATCAGTCGATACGCCACACTTGATGAGTGTATAGGATTATGATATTAGAAATGTAATTCCTTTAACTTTTAAATATTTCAGTAATAGCAACGAAATAATATATTGGGAACTCGCACCTCACTCTAGACTTCATTCATTGTTGATTGGTAGGTTAAAACTTTAGGAGAGGAGAGTGAAGTTAGACTCCTTATACGTAAATAATGAGAAATTAACACAAATATTTTATAATATTCTTCACATTTGTTACATGTTGTGCAATAGGCTTTTCTTAGTTTGCATGCCAAATTTGAACTCTAAAGCTTATTTCACTTACGAGATATCCTGTGGACAGATAAACATACAATCATGCAGGATAGCAATGTTTACATCCACAGTGATCAAAGAGAAACCGTGTGAGCTTATTATGGGAAATGTTAGGCTTTTATGACGCTCAGCCTCATTCCAAGGTTAGACAGCACCATCATATAATTCATTAATGATTACAGTCTTTGTAGAAACTTCAAGCAAGGTTTTATATCAGTACTCTAATAAAATTTCTGGTAAGGAAACGAGGGTACTACCACAAAGGTGTGCAATGGAATCATATATCGCAAGTTTGAAGTTACATTGAGGACGATATATTATAATTTATTTTTACTCTATTAATAATTAATGTGGTATTATAATATCACATAGTATTACACAGTTTTTTGACATGTTTATGAACTCACCAATCATGGTTGCAAATAAAAATAAAAAATATTCGCCTGGCCAAATCCGTACGATTGACCTACACTACTATCAAACAGCTATGATTGGAAAAGCTGATTCTATGTGAGTGTTGAGTTTAGCTCCAGTCTACCTTTCTCTTACGTGCAGCAAATTAAATCAACCACCCTCCACATAAGCAAATCTTACATGCAATCAAATCTTCTAAACAGTACACATCTATGGTGAGAGGGATGTTTCAGTGAGGCTGTGAATGTAGTTAAACCGATGCGGGGGTTTCCTTTTAACATTTTTGTTTTCGTCAACAAAATGGTTTTGGATCGCTGTTGATGAGCACGACTCGAGATTTAAGAAGTCTGCAACAGCATCCGATTTTAGACGCTGTCCTAAGAAAAAGGTGAACTCGAGCTAAACTCAACATACGTATAGAATCAGCCCTTCCCACCTTATCTTCGTTATTGAAGACTCAGTGGCTCCACCGTGCTTTTTTCAGTCAACATCGTAGTGCTCTTAGTTGTGCACCTGATCAGACATGAGGATACAAGGAGCATAACGAAAATAATGAGCATTATCTGTTAAAATATTTATTTAATCATCAAATTCATAAAAATGGTGAAAATACTTCAAAATAGTCTCCTCCTGTATTAATAAACCTGCTTAAACAATTCTGCCACGCTTGGAAAGCACCCTGGGACTCCTCCACTGGAACGCCTCTCAATACTCTTATAACTTCAGCGTGGATGTATTTCACTAAATCCCAGTGCTTTCCGATCAGCTCTCTTTTCAGTCGGTGGAACAAAACAAAATCACACAGAGCTATGTCAGGGCTGTAAGTAGATTGGGGCACCACGGGGGTCTTGTTCCTGGTAGGGTAGTTTGGCAACTACGATTGCCGTGTGGCTTGGGGCGTTGTCGTGGTGGAGCTTGAAGATGACTTTAATATCAGGCCGGACGAGGGCGATCTTGCGTTTCAGTCTCGAGCACCTCCAGATAAACGACTGCGTTGGCAGTTTTTCCTTGCGGTGCAAACTCAAAATGGACGATTTCTTGAACGTCAAAGAAGACTATTAGCATTATATTAATACTAGACATGCTCATGTGTGCACTTTTTGGGGTTCGGGAGAGGATTGTGTGTTATTCTCCAAAACGACTTATTTTATTTTGTCATGAAACAGATATTTCGTTATTATCATTTACGAAGAGGAATATTAATATTTAAATTTAGTATTAGAATCTAATTATGCATTCCTAATATCGCATAATTAAATTGGCCCATTATTATCTCTTGTATTGTGAAAGAGAGCTCTGGCGTGGATTTCTGTAACTAATAGAATGAGTTAAATCTTCTAGAACGCTAACAACGCTAGAAAGATTGCTGTAAAACATAAATAAGAAAATGCCTCTCATAACAATATATACATATTTTTTATAAAATTACGCGAAAACTTCTAATATCTATTAGTGTCCATTCAATACGAAATATTTTAAACTGATTCTCGCTGTACTCTTTGAATACTAAGAGGATTATACATAGCACCAAACACGAATTAGTTGCTTTTACACAAAACTTAAATATACAGTGTATTAACTATAGGCTATTTAATTTGTACTTCTAATAGCGCTACATATGAAATATTGTGGCGTTTTGTGCTGTCGCTAAAACTAGGATATAAAATGCTTTGTATAACGGGAAATAGTGAGTAAAAACTATGATTAAAATTGATTTGAATTAAGTCATCCTTGTAAGTCCTGGTCCTTGTCCTGCTTCTGGCTAATGATCGTGTTCCTGGTGCTATTTCCACGACTAACTGTGAGTTGAAGGAAATTTAAAAAATGTAGCGACATAAAACTTTAGACTTAAAAAAAAAATTATAAATGCTATTTTGTTTCCATGGATATAAAATTATATTTTACTGAAAGTGCTGCTTACGTTTTAGCTGTCCCTTATATTGCTGACGTCACGACTACTAATAACGCTAAACTTTTGTTGTATGATTACCCCAACACATAAATTTTAGAGGCACAAACGGGTAAATAAAACTTAACTATAAAGATTCTTATAAGTTTTTTCCCCGTATCTGATAAATGTGCTACATTATTAGTGTTTGGATGCTATCCTGGGAAACTTTACGACATGACATCTTTTATATTTCTAATTATTCTACAATACGCGACATGACATTTGGAAACTTCATTTCCGAATTTAACCAAAAGGATAAAACTGAACACAAAAATTGAAAACATCATTTCCAAATCCAAATCCCTCTATGAGGCCTGAGGCGAGTTGTAATATTATACAATCAAATGTACACAAACCGGGTTGAGTTTTTTTTAAAGTGAAGATAGCATTAAATTTGAAGTATTTTAAATTACATATTCTCAGGAATACATATTAATTATCCCAATTAAGTTCTGTATAGTAAATTGCGTTTACAAAAAAAATTAAATTTAATATTGATTATTAATCGCTTATTTTCAAATCATGTTCAATATTGTAATGTTATTAAATGCCTGAGTGATATCTTTAAGACATATTTAAGTTAATAATTCTCCATGTAATCTTTACACTATTTACAAGATTATGTATGATCGGATATTATATAGCTTGTTCGATGTGTAGAAATTGATTATAAACTGATTCTTTCTGTACACTTATAGTACTGAAAGGATTTAAAAAGACAAATTCAAGTTCTTTTTTAGCTCACAAAATATACAAAATAATCCTTAAATTAATCTTTACACTTTTTATCACATATGTATGAACGAATATTATATAGCTTGGACGATGTGTTGAAAATGATTGTAACTTATTCTTTTTTTGCAATTAGAGTACTGAAAGGATTTAAATACATGCACTTCAAGTTCTTTTTAGCTCACAAAATATATGAAAATAATTCTTTAAGTAATCTTTACACTTTTTATCAGATATGTGTGAACGAATAGTATATAGCTTGGCCAATGTGTTGCAAATGATAGTAAACTGATTCTTTCTGTACACTTACAAGATTTAAAAACGAAAATCTCAAGTTCTTTGTTAGCTCAAAAAATATACGAAAGTTATGTGTTGTTTAAGATAATATTCCTCATTGTATAAATCCTGTTAATTACAATCGCGTTATAACTAAATAGACACTGTGTCACTGTCCAGTGTACAATTAAACTGCTATTATATAATTTCTTAGAGGAAGAAAAATACTATTTTGATACGTTAATATAAAGCAATGAATTATTTGAAAAACTTATTGTGAAATTAAACATTAAATACCTTTAATTTAATTTAAAAATATTTTACTATGTGTTGTTTGATATTAATAACTCCTGTACACGAATGATAAAATGAAAAATATAACTATTTTCATAACCATTTGTCAATGTTCAAACCACTACCTTAACACTAATAGGGTAGTCACACTAGCTTAGTTTATTTTCCATATTTATTGCATAGTTGACAATGATTACTCTCCTGTACGTTAAGGAATTATAATTTTATTTTTACTGCGCACGTTTATGGCATAGATATTTTTATTGTTTGTATGTAAAAAGATAAAACTTTGTTTCATATTCAAGTAAGATAAGGTATTTTGCTCAGTATCACTATACACATATTAGAGAAGTTTTAAAATATATGCTGTTATATACTTGATTTTTGTGCTTAAAAAGGCCTCTGACCATATCAGCAAAAGACGTAAAAGTCTCTCAGCAAATGCATTCTCTCTTTTTTTAAGAAACCACTTCCATTAAGTTATTTTATGTTTAATATTCAAATCAAGTAGTCTACAATACTATTGAAGTTACACCAAAATTTGATTAAAATATGAAAATATAATTATTATACAAATACTTCACTCTTTTAGTTATAAAAACGGTTGACTCAGAATATTGAAATTTACATTCTTAACTAGCATCCGTGTATATGAAAAACTATAATTGTTAGTAAATAGGGCGTCCGTTTCGGAACTCAAACTCTGACCCTTTACGTGGTATAGCTGAGTCGGTGAACTCATACTACCAAGACAATAGAAGATGTTTGCAAGGGATATTCTAGTAATATTTCTTGTGCCTATTAGATGTGAAGGTGCAGGTATTATATTACTGTCAGAAAAAGAATATTATAAAATTATTTCATGCTTAAATGTTTTATTTATAAAAGCCCTAATGGAGTCCAATAATAAAGTGAGTGATTTTACCCTCACCAGGAGAGAGTTCTGGTGTACAATTCAGGAACTAATTCATAAAGGTTATAAGTTATAGAATAATTTACTTTTAAAAACTACCCTTTACTGTTTTTCTAATATTTAATTTAAACAGTTTAACATAATTTAATGGAGTATCGATATTATTATTATTATTATTCAGCCCGCACACACTAATTTAATTTAGCTTTTAATATTTAGTCAATAAAAATACGTTAGAATAAGAGCTGTGTGACATAAGTAAAAGGATGCTTCTCTTATACAACATTTTATTTTATATCAATTACGAAAAACAGGTCCAATTCCACTCAGTTGTAATCCATAAACATATCAAATTACAAAACGATTACCCTGTATTCTTTCGGTACAGAATGGATTATTAAACAGCCTAAAACACAAATTTTCCAGTTTTAGAAGAAAGTTACGACAACCTTAATAATCCTCGATGGAAAACTAACGAAATATCACCTATTCCAATTTTTTTTACTTTAGTGTTGTCACTACATTTAACTGTTCCGGTAGCCTAGGATGTAAAAACTGCTTTGTTAGGTGAGAGATCGAGGAGGAGATGCTGTTATTACTAAAAAAAATAATATAAGTAACTCATCTGTATGTTCTGGTCCTGATCCTGGCCATAATGTATCCTGGAGGCGTTTCCCTAACGTGTTCCAAATATAAAGATTCTGATAATAATCTGTACTATCGAAAAACCAATGACCAAATCCTGTATCTTGTTGTTTCTATGGATATACATAATTTTAATATATTAAACTTTGGTTATGTTTCAGCTGTTTTCCTTATTTTCTTTTAATCCTGACTTGTGCAGGCGCGTCTTACGCCACGTTCACCATGAGAAGCATCACAATTATTTTATTTTATTGTAAAGTCATACATTGTATGGGTAAAAATATATAAATAAACTTATTTATAAAATGTTTGTTTCAAAATGCAACCCAGAAACACCTTTGACATGAAATGTTTTGATACAGCCACATCTACAAAACATAAATATATTTTACAACATATTTGATTATATTAGTCTGCAATATTGTAATTTTAAATCCCACCGTCAATTAAATCCAAATTCATGTTGCCTATGTTAATCAAGAATTATTCTAATGATATTTCATGTACCTTTATTATACAAAACATTGAACCAGATTATTCTACCTTTTATGCAGAGGTATTGTATTACAGTTCTGAAGCATATAGATTTATAAAAAATGCCCGTATCATTCATTTTTAATTTTGAAAGTGCAAAAAACTTAATGTTTATATCGTAATGATCAAACATATATTGAGTTTTTATGTGCATACGCATTTTATGGCGTTAATATGTCAATTTTTATCTATACGCACATCACGTAATACTAAGTTTTTATAATTTTCCCCTTTTATACAAGTAAAAAATATGTAAATTCAAGCCGAATAGTTTTAATTTTCTTTTAGCGATTGTTGTCACCAAATCTTTAACAACTGTGCGTTAGCTAATTTTTAATTTTACGAGCTAGTATGATGATACGTATATGGAAATTATATAAACCTACGATTTCTGGGTTAAAAACACTTCTGTATCATATTGTTTGTATTGTTAATGTCAAATGTTAATTTCCCTAATTTTCTCGTTTAAGAAGATATACAGGTTAAATGAGTAGGCCTAAGAAGCCTATTTCAATAAAACATGTCTGTTTTCAACATTTAAAATTAATTTCCGACATTTAAAAAAAACATGATTTCCAAAAGTGACTTACCATTCAATAGACCAAATTGGGTGAGATTTATCCAGCCCCTCGAGTGGTGGGAGGTATTTTTGGTGGATAAGTTATTGAAATTAACTGGACAGTAGGCCTAAGAAGCCTATTTCAATAAAACATGTCTGTTTTCAACATTTAAAATTAATTTCCGACATTTAAAAAAACATGATTTCCAAAAGTGACTTACCATTCAATAGACCAAATTGGGTGAGATTTATCCAGCCCCTCGAGTGGTGGGAGGTATTTTTGGTGGATAAGTTATTGAAATTAACTGGACTCTCGCGACTCAAAAGAAGAAGCTTGTGATATTTAAACTTCAAATACAAAGCTTGGTAGCATTTAAAAGGTATCTACAATATAACCACTTATATTTCAAACATCAAGTTAGCTACAGTTTTTGATGGCTATATTTTAGTTAACTCTATCATCCGAGAGTTAGTTATTTGCAGGACTTGGAAATTACTCATAAAACCTCAGCGCACCCTTTTAGGCGACACTTTTTGTAGCATTGGTGTGTAACCTTTTAATATACCTGTAATGGTAACGATTCCATTGAGTTCGTGAAGGTTATCAAATCCTTATATTTATTACCTAATCTACATAAAAGAGACAAAACGAGTAGTTTCATGTCAAGTAATCGTAAAAATATCGAAGTAAAACGGGACATATTCAAATTAACAGCAAGCGTACAGTTGTGCAAGGAAGTTTTTTTGCGCCAACTCTTTTTTTTGTATGCAGTTATTGTACTGGAGTATATATGGCGGTTTTTTAATACTATAATACATAAAATTAGTGATTATCTGGACTAAAGTTATCTTATTGAGGTACAAAAATCAAAAATCCTTCTTTTACAAGTAAGTTTAAAAAAGTTACTTACGAGTGCACTGATAGTGAACTTTCAGATTTCAAAAATTACTACACAATGCAAAAATTATTTAAAAATGTACAGTGCTCCGACTCCTAGTGTTTTCCTCTCAGCTCTCTCATCAGTCGGTGGTACAAAAAAGCACAAGGAACTATGTCATGGCTGTAAGGAGGCTGGGGCACCAAGGGGGGTCTTGTTATGGGTAGGGTAGTTGGTAACGTCGAAGGCCGTGTGGCTGGGGGCATTGCCGTAGTGGAGCTTGAAGATGACTTTAATATGAAGCCTGATGCGAGTGATCCGGCGTTTCAGTCTCGAGCACCTCCAGATAAAAGGCTGCGTTGACAGTTTTTCCTAGCGACAGAAATTCAAAATACACGATTCCTGGAACGTCATAGAAGACGCATTCTTTTGATACGAGACTTGCTCATGTGCAGGTTTTTTGTTTTCGAGAGGATTAGTGTGCTATTCGGAGCTCTGCCTTTTGGATTCTGGATCTAAATATGTACTGATGCTTTTGTATAACACAAATTGCTAAAGAATATGTGTGCTGCGGTTATTCAGCACACTCGGCAGGGCGCCCTCTCAATTTAGATGTTTAGGCTGACGCATTATTCCCCGAAACTACTTATTTTACTTCGTTATGAAACAGAAATTTCATTATTATCAGTTACAAAGAGGAATTTAAATATTTAAATGCAGTAATAAAATAGAATTAGACATTCCTTATACTGTATAATTTAAATTGGCCCGTTATTATATCTTGTAATGCGAAAGAGAGCTCTGGCATGAGTTTCTATAACTATTAGAAGGAGTTAAAACTTCTAGAAAATATTTTTTTTCAAAATTTTTTGGCACTAAGTTTTTAAATATTGAATTATATAACATTTAAACAACAATTTGTTACTGTTTTTATATGTTAAATAAAAAGCATTGACTAATTTAAACTCATTACGAATATCTTGCTCACTACAAATGCTAGAAAGATTGCTGGAAAACACAAGTAAGAAAATGTTTCTCATTAACAGTTATATATATATATATATATATATATATATATATATATATATATATTATATATATATATTATATATATTATATATATATATATTTTTTTTTGATAAAACTACGAGAAAACTTCCAATATATGTTAGTGACTGACTCGTACCAAATAATGTAATCTGATTCTCCCTGTACTATTTGGGTACTAAGAGGATTATACATAGCATCAAACAAAAATTAGTAGCTTTTACACAAAACACAACAATTACGTTTATTAACTATATTTTAATAAGTACTTTTTAGCACTACATATGAAATATCGCGGTATTATGTGTTGTAAATAATACTAGCTAAACTAGGATGTAAAACTGCTTATTTGTAAGGAAAAATAGCGAGTAAATCTATGATTAATATTGAATTAAAGTAACTCATCCTTGTAAATCCTGGCCCTGCTTATGGCCATCACATCGTGTTCCTGGTGCTACTTCCTCGACTAGCTGTGAGTTGAACGAAGTTTGAAAAGTGAGGCGACATAACACTTTAGAATTATATAAAAACATTAAATTATAAATGTTACTTTGTTTCCATGGATATAAAATAATATATTACGTACACTGCTGTTTTCGTTTCACCCGTCCCTTATATTGCTGACGTCACACCTATTAATAACACTAAACAAAACGCTTGTTATCTGATTACCCCAACACGTACATTTTAATGTGACAAACGTGTGAATAAAAACATAATTAGAAAGGTTATAATGAGATACTTACATGTCTAAATTTACGATATTTATGCAACAATAATAGTGTTTAGATACAAGATCTAGGGAAACTATTAGAAATGACATTTTATAATATTGCTAATTAGTATATAATACTGGAGTTTTGAAATTCCAAAAAACATTCTATGAAATAAGATAACTTTAATGCTTCACTTATCATATTTGAGTTTATATTTTCAATCCAAACTTTTATATTTTAATCACGCTAACCCTATTGGACATATTAAATTTGATATGTTTATTACTTAGATACAAAAAAAGTCTGCGTATTAGAATTTTAAAGTATTGCCTACAAGGTTTCATGAAACTAACTTACAATTTAAAAATAAAGTATTTTGCCGCTAACCGTGGTACAGAACAAAATGTATTCTAGTATTTGGTATATCCACAAGTAAATATCATTTGTCGTAGTAGGGTTAAATAGTAATGACAAGTACGATATGCTATTTATACTCGTATAGATGGCAGCAATAACATATTAAACGAATTTGAATATTATACTATCTTATAATATACTTAAGTTTTGCTTTTTGGACCTTTCCCAAAACGCATTTAATAAGCGAGTGTCTCAATAGGCAACACAGTTACATTGTGAGATATTTCTGTATGTCGATTTATTATCATGTGTTTGTAATAATTTCCTTATCTTATAAATAAAAATGAATCGCAAAATGTGTTGCTAAGCGCAAATCTTGAGAACGGCTGGATCACTTAGGTTAATTCCTTTTTGTAAAATGTTCATTGAAATCGATAGAAATTTTTTGTGAAGCAAAAATATAAGAAAATTTACCCTGAATATTTTAAAATTCAGAAAAAACGTAGTCTTTACATTTCATAATCCAAATTAAACTGGCACTAAACAGCTGTTAACACCTTCAGCTATAGTTCGAGAAATTGGCTGAAAGAACTGCTAACATATAAAATTGTTTAAATATTAAGTAAACAGTGCTTGATTAATAATGTAATGCTGATAGTAAAAAAATAAATTATATATATATATATATATATATATATATATATATATATATATATATATATATATATATATATATATTACTCCACATTGCGTCACTGACGATTTATTTAGATTATATTTAAATAATGCAAAGCATTTTAAATATAATTTATAAACTGTAATAAAACAAACCTTAATGCACAAAGTTGTGAATGTTTTCACACAATTTATTTTAAACTGGTGGGCTTCGTTGACATTTAGATATGGAATTTTAACAGTACCTTTTGGAAAAACAGAGAAATGAACACTAAAATTCCTCAATGATTCTTAGGGGGACCCACTAAGGTGGACTAAGTCCATCAAATACTTGGGAGTCGTCCTCAACAGGACTCTACCGACTGGTCTTGCCGCCAAAAGGAGGATCTGCCTTGGAATGGCCGCCCGTCAAGGACTGTCGGCCCTACTGAGACCACACTCCGGACTACCTACCAACAAGAAGCTGCTGCTCTACAAAACGATAGTTCGCCCCAACGTGACATACGCGGCTCCAGCCTGGTATTCACACACCTCCAAGACGATCAAGGAGGTACTAGAAGTCTTCCAGAACAGGACGCTCCACCAACTGACGGACACTATGGTTTGACAGGAACACGGTCTTCCTACGGTCTGCAGGACTACCCAGCCTGCATGAATACATCGCAGGCCAGGCGAGAGCCATGTATGCAGTGACAGCTGAATCACCGTGGGAACACATCCGGGAGTGGGTAACCAGGGAAGCCGTCCACCCGTGGAAAATCCAACAACTGAAAGTCATACTAGATGACCCAACCCTAGAAGAAAGAACAACAAAAACCAACTAACTCATCACTTCACTACTCAACCAACCAGACTACTCGAAAGCGACAGAAGTTTAAAACTACACAATTAACAACTCCCCACGACTTAACGCAACAATAGCCCCACTTGGGACTAGACGTACACATAGGCATTCTGCTTGTTGCAGAGAATCTACCTCAGAAGGGACATGAGTCCCAGCCTACCCGCTGCCTGCCTGCCTGCCTAGATTTGGAGGTTTTCAAGAAGACAGTTGTAAACTGATTCTTTGTGTACACTTAGAGTACTGAAGGGATTTAAAACTGTAAATCACAAATTCTTTCAGTTCGGCCACAAAACATACGAAAGTTATTTGTTGATCTCAGTCAACCACTAGTAAACTATAATATACATATATGGTATAAATTAAAAT
>NW_025780357.1:0-49262 GCF_021130785.1 Homalodisca vitripennis | reverse complement strand
AGTACTATCAGTTAGTTTTATATCCCTCTAGTTTTATGAGCCTCAAATGTTTTGGAAAGAAATACTACAAAAATACTATTTATCCTAGATTTATGCAATGTTAAATATTCAAATTGGGTGACATGTTTTCAGCAGTTTTCAGGCTTATTTTCAAAAAATTATTCGAGCACATAAAGTTGTGTTCAGAAAGAAACATACTACGAGGCATGTTCAGAAAGTAAGTACTGTTTCATTCTAATGCCGCTGTAGGGCCGCAATTGGTGTTCCGTGCATGTGCACTAGTCATCCTTGTTCACTGGCTATTGAATCACGCTATTTTAGTTGTTCTACGTTGTGTTTTCAGTTTTCTCTGAACATTTAAAATGTTTAAGACAGTGATCCCACCAATTGTGAGATTTATTCTGTAATAAGAGTTTTTGAACGCAAGGAATGTGAAACTGGCTGAAATTTTATCGTAAACTTCGAAATGTTTACGGGGAAGACATGATGAGTAAAGGAATGGTGAGAAAGTGGGTTAGAATGTTTAATGGCAGTAGGACATATATGAATGATGAGAATCGGAGCGGTCGGCGTTCTCTTGTTACCAATGATCTGGTAAGGGCAGTTGACGAACAAATCCAAGAGAAAAGACGTTTCACTATGACAACGTTTTCTGACGATTTACAAAAAACTTCACGCACTCTTTTGTAAAAAATTGTTACGGACTGCTTAGGTTATCGTAAGCTGTGTTCCCGATGGGTTCCAAAAATGCTCACTGACATGCACAAAACAAAGAGACTTGGAAGTGCTTTAATTTTTCTCACATGGTACAGTGATGATGGTGAGGAATTGTGACAGGTGATACAACTTGGGTCCGCATCCAAACAGCAGTCAATGGAGTGGCGGACACACGCAATCCCTGAAGAAACAAAAATTCAAGATGACAATGTCTGCACAAAATATTATGTATACTGTCTTTTGGGATTATTGGAAAAGGAGTTTTGCTGATTGATTTTCTCCCAAGAGGTGAAACCATTAATGCGGCAAGGTATTGTGAAACCTTAAGAAAACTAAGGTGGGCAATTCAAAACAAACGGAGAGGAATGCTCAGTAACGGAATTGTGCTGCCCAATGACAACACTTGGAGCATTGTCATACCACTGGTGACACTCAAACATTGGTTCGACAATTTTGTTGAGAGCAGTTCGATCACCTGCCCTACAGCCTAGACTTGGCACCGTCTGACTACCACTTGTTTTGTGCACATGAAGCGCCAGCTAGGCGGCCAATGCTTTGAAACCGACAATGAAGTGAAAACTGGAGTTGTGGTTACATTCGTTGGTGGAAAACTTCTACGAAGAGAGTATAGACAAATTGATCACTACAACACGTGTTTGAACATCAGTGGAAACTATGACGAAAGATAGTTTAAGGTTTGGGCTTTCATGTAGAAATAAAATTGTGTTGAAAAAAATTGTTTTACTTGTTGCTTTTTAAACAGCACTTACTTTCTGAACATGCCTCATATAACGATGGAAAATGTCCGAAATGCTACCATCTTTTCTAGTTATTCTTTGTCAACAACACATTTTAAACATATTTTTAACATTTTAATTTTATAATTTCGTATAAAAAAGTAAATTACATATTTTTCAAAAACAACTTGTTTTATTTGCTTTTCCTGACATCTGACATAGTTTTTTTATTTTTATAAAAACTAAACTCAAACAGGTAAAATATCTGGTAAATATTGAAATTAATGTTAGAAATCAGAATTGGAAGACAAAGTTGTACAGGCAAAAATATGACTGTAACAGAATATAATGATAGTCTTATTAATTACTCCAGATAATAAATTATGGTCAATCAAGAAACAAATTAAAAACTCCTGGGAAAATTTAATATTTAAATATTCATCCTGTGGCAGAGCTGTAATAGAACTCAGGCTATTTGGATGCTGCAAAAGAAAGTAAGAGTTATGACTAAGACAGTTCCAAGGGATCACTGCATACCACCTTTTGTACAGTTACAAATTAATTTATTCTTAGTAAATGCATCTTTAAACATTAAGATAGTTTTAAATTTAATTATGATTGCCATAAACTTATGCCAGGGAAAAAGTGATGCTGTTGCCGGTGTAAGTTTTATACTTGGCTCTTAAGAAACCTGTTTTTATGGCATGGATGAATTTAAAAAATATTTTAATTTAATAGTTTAATTTTTTTCCCTTCAGTTATTGCTCTTAGTTCAAATAAGCAGCAATTAAGATAGTGTAACATAGCTGGGTTCTGTAATTTCTGACATTGTAAATGATTTGTACGAATTCAAATGAAAGATAAAGATTATTATTATTAGTAATAGTAAAATATTATATAATTTAAAAAACATTTAGCCGTTTAAAACCATTCACAGGGTTTAGCTATTCCACTATGATACAACTATAAAATATAAAAATACACAGTCAATGGTTAAGTCAGATTAGTGCAAATGATGCTTCCCTTGAACATCAGAAACTTGCAATTAGTGAGAGAAGGATACGGATTGCAGAACATCTTCTTTAGATCCACCTTCTCCTTACAATAAGGACAGGTCTGCTTCTTTCCTACGATGCACCAGCCTCTGATACAGAACTCGTGGAATCTGAGAATTGTGTCAAGGACAACAAGATCAGTTTATTATTATAATCCAAAACCTAGTAGAATAGTAAAGGACAATACTGTTGTAAAACATTTTAAAAACTATTAGTACAATATAAGGCAACTTCAAACATTAAAAAAGATTAAGAAAAAACAACCAATCGGAAAACATCGCAGACTGGCTGAAAATGAAGTACAATTTACATCATTACAGTGTCGGATGATGTCCGGCATACAAATAAAAACAGCAAAATTGTGATGTTGGATTATGCTCGACACACGAGTTAAGGGAAACATTGTATTAGTGGAAAACCTGCTAAAACTTCCACTCTAGACATCATATCCCGATAAAATAACAAAACTTATTAGTGTAAGATAATCAAGTCTTTCTTTAGAAGATATTTTATAATTAGGTAAAGCAGAAAGATTTATTCTTGTGAAAAACGTTTTTGTTCTTTCAAAGGGTAAAAATAGAATATGACACAAAAAACTGTTAATTTACTTTTAAATATATACAGTTACTAAATGATAGTGTTTGTAAACAACAAAGTATTTTCAAATAACATTGTAAATATATTAAAATTATTGGAAATTTCCCAGTTTAGATTATTTAAATGGACGCCTATTTCAAAATGTTTTTTCTCAATTACTTTAAACTCTATAAGGAATTTCAACATTTTGGGCATTTATATATTGATGGCGGCAGTTTAAAAAATTATGAAATACATATTTTATTTATATGTCTATAAAAGCAAAGAAATGTTCCCCATTTAATTTTCGCTGTTACATTTATAAATTTCAAAGGTCACAATTGAAGGGTGCAGGAGAAAAACCAACTTAGTCCAAAAAAATCGATTTACAGATTATGATGCCATTCGATAGTCTGTGGTCCAATATTTTAACATGCCAAAAGCTTGCAGGAGAATAACTAACTGAGTTACAAGATACAGCCATTTAAAATGTTTGTACCGCAGGGGAAAAACTAACTCAGTCCATCTGGTTCATGGGGAAAAAGCAACTGAGTCCACAGTCAGCTGACCCTTAGCGCATGCGCAAAACAATCCATACTCCTGTGGTTCAGCTGTAGCAGACTAAACAACACACTCCTTATTGTCCTCTGTTGTGTTTAGTTTGTACTGTTGAAGTGAAGTTTTAGGTTATTAGTGTTTATTTGGTGTGCGTATTTGAATTAGCGTTGGTGAATATTGTGTTTAGTGCCCAATTCAACTTGAAAATGATTGACGGTGAGCTGCAAAGTGAAAGTGATGATGAAGCCACTAGGGTAAGTGAAGTAAAAACTACGAAAAAACGAAAAATAACTGGAGAGTTAGGGATGTCGCCAAAAAGCTACGGGCTTGCTCATATGAAACGGGCGGGTGAAGATTGCCGTTGTAAACGATACGAATGTTTTCAACAAGTTACACCAGAAGAGAGAAATTCCTTAATTAAACAATTCAATGACATAGGGCGTGAAGGAGGATACCAATGCTCAAAAACAGCTACTTGGGTGGACTAATTGCGTTGCATCCTGTTTCTCGGAGGAGACCTCGGCTAGACGAAAACCAATGCTAGAATGAACGAAGGTTCCTTTTTCATACAAAAGTTAGAGTTGTGAGAGATGAGTCTGCCGTTGAGATCCCTGTTTGTTTTAAGGCCTTTCAGTCTCTTTTTGGTGTTAAAACCTTTTAGGCTACACAGAATCAAGCAGTCAATAATGACCACTGGTAAAATCTCCCGTAGATAACAGAGGAAAACATTTTAATCGACCTCGTAAAGTCCCAGAGGCTACACGCGAAGCTATGATGAGCTTTTTTTGTTCTTTAAAAGGTAAGACGGGCTCATTACAGCCTTCATGACAGTACCAAAGTGTACTTACCTGAAAATTTAAATGTCAAGGAGCTTCTGGTCAATGTTTTTAAATAAGAACCCAGGCATGGAAATTTCCTACGAGACATTTCGACACACCTTTTGGTCACTGAGTTCAATATCGGGTTTGGGATACCCAAGAACTGACACATGTTGTTTTTTGTGACGAAAATAATGCAAAGGTTTCAGGAATTGAAAGAAAGATTGCTGCAGTGTCAGTTGAAGAAAAAGAATCCCTACTTGAAGAAAAGAAAAAAACTGGAGGAAGAGCAAAAACTGCATATTACTAAGGCAGATTGGTTTTTACAAGTTGAAACGTAAATGCCAAAAAATCAGCAAAAACTACGCAATGAAGTGGAGGCTATTGCGATTGATTTCGGGAAGAATCTACCGACCCCCAACATCTCCACTAGTGAAGTTTATTTTAGACGACAGTTGACATTTTACATCTTCAATGTACACATCTTGTCCACTGGGGAATCCATCACTGTACACCTATGACGAGACTGTTGGTAAGAAGGGATCTGATGATGTTGCCTCTTTTTTGTACGATTTTGTCCAAAATTACCTGTCAATGGAAGTGAAAAACCCTCTACATCTTTGCTGATTCATGCGGAGGTCAAAATAAGAACCACACTGTAATGAAGATGTTGCACTACCTCACAACTGAAGAGAAACGGTTTGACAAAGTTATAGTGACTTTCCCAGTAAGAGGACACTCTTATATGGAAAATGAACAAAAATATGGGATTAATCCTAAAACAGCAAAAGCTGAAACACCTGACGGTTGGAGATCTGTGTTGGAGAACGGCTCGAGTAAAACCATCACCCTTCACAGTGGTTTCTTGCCAAAGAAAATGTTCAAAAAATGGGGAGAGTTTTTGGCATCCAAAGACTACAAAAATAAGTTTCTCTTTGCCGTCAGACCGGTAAAACAACTTAGATTTTTCCAAGATAAATGTCTCAGCTTAGAATATCGGAACGGATACAATGGGGCCTTTTTCACATCATCCATAAAGAAGAATGATAGAGAGAAAGAAAAGAGAAGAAAAACAAAGAAAAAGAAGAACTTGCCTAGGCCTGAGCATATGGCTGAGCCTGAACAATCCTACAATGCACCCTTAGCACTGTCAAAGGAAAAGTGCAACGACCTAAAAGTCCTTCTAAAGTTTTGCGAAGAAGAAGGTTCAAAGGAATAATTACATGAACCTTTTTGTGGTTGGAAATGAAACAGCGATTGAGGTTCCAGCCGTTTTGATGTAGCCGCTCATGAGACTGCAGAAGCTAACTTTTAAAGGTACGTTTTGAAAATCTATATCTTATTCAACTGTTTTACTATTTTTTCCAATAACTTTCCGTTAGCAGTGATTAATGAAATAATTATGTTCCTAAAACATTCTAACACAAAATTATTTGTGAAAAATAACAAAACCTAAGATACTTTGTCTTTGCAAATATTGAAATTATTCACAATTTTTCTTTTTGTTAGTATTTACAGTTGTGAGGATTAAAACTATATCCTATTAGTTGGGATATTATTTGGTTTTTTCATTGTGTTTTAAGGAAGAAACCTCAAGTGAAAATGTAACCTAAAGTGGAGGTAACCAAAAGTGTGTGGAGCTAACTAAAAGAAAGACGTTGGAAACCATATCCAATGAAAATGACAGACTTTCACAGTTTTCAAATATTTACATATATCTAAGTTTTGTTTTGTCCTTTTTTCAATCAAATGTGATAATAAACCAGAAGTTAAAAAATATTGACTAGTTTGTTTCATTATTTACAGGGGAAAAACCCAATTGAGTCCATCGTGTGCAGGGGAAAAACCAACTAAGTCCATGGCGTTGTTACCGGGACAATTTTTTAAAAATAAACTAAATTGTTGCAATGAGCTAATTTTTTTTATATTTTATAAAAAAAGACAGTTATACTAAACCTAGATCCAGTTTTTAAGGTCAAAAAGTTATGTTCTTTTTTTACAGACCGTTTTGAAACTTTGTTTTTGCTCTCCTGAAAAATTTTAGTTTTGTGACTAAGTTGGTTTTTCTCCTGCACCCTTCAATTTGTTTCTCAATTCTTTTGTTTCTGTTGTGATTTTTTGTACTTTTTTATCTTTTATTGTCCAAATTTAATGTATAAAGCCTCTTTTAATTTCTTTTTAAAGAAATGAAGTTCCCAATGTATTATTACCCTGGCTTCATCCTAATTCATACAATGGTCTTCGAATGTGCAATTTTTTAACCATCTGTTATCACCTTTCTCGTGTTTTCTTTATCTTTTATCCAAACATTTAATTAATGGTTACGAAAACTTTTTCAATTCTTTGTGTACCAAAGCTATAGATAATAATTAAAATAACAAAATATGTCTTATACAAACAAGAATACAAGAAAGTCTGTTCTAATTCTATTTATTATGGGTAAAAATTATTTATTTTATTCTCTTAAATATTAAGTATACATATGACAAGATAACAATGTTAAAGTTACCGATGCGTTTCTTGTACCTAGCACCAACTGTGGGGACAAGTGATTTACACATGTGTTTAGTTGACACATGTTTGTTTGTTTTTATTGTGCGGTAAGTTAAGATTAACAGATTTGTCACTTGCCAAGTCACAAGCCAAACTTATAAATTTAATATTTTATCAAAAACAGATTTATTTTTATTGTCTTTGAATACAACATCTATCATAAAGATTTTTAGAAATAAATATACTACTATTTTACAAGCTGTAACACGAATTGCCTAAAAATCTAAACATTAACAAGCAATTTTATGAGCATTTCAATTTACTTTTCTTGAAATGCTTTACCCCCAAAATAGCTCTTCCTTTGGCTTCAGTTAATAAAACAAATAGTTTTTCTTGTATCAAGGAAAGTGTTTTATTAAAAATCTAAATAACAAACTAATCCATTCCTCAGTTATCAAGCAAACAAGGCAACAGAAAGTGCGTTTTTCAACTAATAATTTGAGAAAGTTATTTTAATTAAATATTTTATGGGTAAGAAAAAAAACCTAACGAAGATGTAGAACATGTTCCAACAGGAACATACCCACACATGGAAGGTAGGTAATTTGTCTATGGATCAGATTATAAAAGTGTTGAACCAACTGCAAATATTTCTTATCTATTTCAATACACCCCCATACTTATATTTAGAATCATTTATAATTTATTAATTTGACTATTAAACAAGGATGCTCAAGACATACACATGGTCGCAGCTCAGCTTGTATGTGTTCTCCAGGACTCCCTCCTGGTTCTCCTGGACCAGCAACCGGTTACCACAGACAGCACAGACCCCGGCCTCCAGATGTCTTGTAGGTATCCCGTTGGCTGTGTAATACTGCCACATACAATACACTTTTTAATTTGCCTACTTAATTTTATAAAAGGATTCCAGAATTTTTGAAAACGTTTAAAATATGTTTTCTAGTTGAAAACATGAAATAATAACTAGAATCGGAAATCCCTTCCGCATTTCAGGTTTGACACTCAAAAACTGGTGGACAATTTTAATGTGATTAACATCTGAGACAAAGAAATTAAATATGTAAAGTATTAATTTCAGTTCTCAGATTTGTGATTAAACCACCAGAATCAAAATTTTATCTATTAATAGTATTTAAATTCATATAGACATAAAATACAAGTTGTAATATATACTTCATTAATTAAAGAGATAAAAGGAGTTAAGATTAAGAGTTTTTCAGGACAGTTTAAGATTATGAGGGCAAAGGTATACATCAAAAGTCGTATTCATGTTTATTAAAAACCCCAAAATTAGGTTCTAGCTTTTCATTTTGATTACATATATCTTGGTGATAGTATTTTAATACAAATAGGTAAGGGTAAACACAAAAACTGAAAGAAGAAAAAGGCACACACATACAGTGGTGTAAGTAAGGGGGGGGGGGGTGAGGGGGTTAGAACACTCAAAATCTCTAATAAATATAGGTATAACAGCTATCCAACTCGTTTGAAATACAGCAATTAAATGTTTTACTTTGCATTAGGCCTATATAATTTATTTCAATTTAGATTTATTCCATAACCCTCCGTGAATATTGTCCGATACGAGAGAATAAAATTAACGAATTAAATTCAGTTCATGAGGTTACTGTATATTGCGGTACTGTACAATTAAAACAAAAGACAGATATGGTTGAGGATATTAATTGTTTACATGGTACGATGCGTTGTTTACATCCATAATGCGAAATGTGTAACATCAGTTTTGTTAAACAACATAAACTGTATTCATAAAAAATTAAGCATCAATATGGAAAATAAAAGACTAATTTACCCCGATATGAGAAGCCATCTTGTCGCTGGATATTTCCGCTACATCCTGTGCCAGCACACCCGTAGTAGAGCCCGTAGAAGAGGAACAAGAGTGCCACATCCATCCAGGACTGGGGCTTGGCGTCGAACACCACGTTGAGTCCGAAGAAGGTAGCGACCATGATGATGTAGCCGATGATACCCAGTCCGTAGCTCAACTTGTATATCAGGTAGAACCACTTGTACACGAGCCTGCGATTGTACAAAATCGTAATAATGACAATTACTCTTTCTTTCTAAAAGCAACAATTTTATGAATTATTGTGAATAACATTGAAATAAGAATCATCAGTAACCTGTTATAACACTCCGCTGTCATATGGTATGCTTTGTACAAATTTATTGTAGGTAAATTTGAAAGCACTTATTTAACCCTTTCCGGGCCAGGCGGCAATATATTGCCGCCATAGATCGTGTCTGAAAATTGCCAGGTGGCAAAATATTGCCGTCGGTGATATATAAGAAGCAATATATTGTCTCCTTGATATTCGTTGTTTTCTTAAATAAATACCACATCAAATGATTAAAGTTTTATGTTTTTTTTATTCCCTAGTATATTTGTAGATAATTAATATGAATATCATTTTTATTTTGGAGGTCTATGCACTTTTATTTCGTAATTATCATGTAACATTATCAGCTGACTCGATCTTTCGTTGTTAATTCTTTATGATTTAGTGTAATCATATTATTGTATGATGAATTCTTCTTCATTATTTTATTTTGTGGTTGTAAATATTAGTAGTTTTAGTTGTTACATGCTTAGCTATTGTGTGTAGTAGTTACAATGACTGACAATTTGCGATATCACAGGAGTAAAATTGTAAATAGCACATTTGTAAATAGAAAAAGTGTAAATAAATTTCAAATAAAATTGTGTAAATATTTCTTGGTAAATAGTGTTTTTTAACTGTATTGAAACTGTTTATGGATCCTACAATCATCTGTTTACCAGTACATCCATAATGTGAATATTTATTTTAAGTTTCTTGCAATGTAAGAGTCTGTTGCTTTAACACTTATAAAATGTTGCGAAGTACAATTATGCGTATTTATGTGTCATTATGTGTATTAAATGTGTCATACAAAATTTATTTATTAGAGAAATAACACAAAATTCTGTATGGTTGTTCCTTTCTAAATGTATAATATAATAAAGTAGCTTTCCACAGTAAAATTATGTTTCCTTTTTTTAGTTATTTGTAAAAAAAAAAAATAAAAAAAAAAATTTTTTGTATGTAATCTATTAAAACATTTTTTGAAAATTTTAAATGACTTAAAACTACATCTATATATTTTTTTTGTTGATAGTATATACGAGTAATTTGGTGCAACTTTTAGGTAATTCTCTAATTTTTATGAAAACATAAATTTTAATCTAAGAGACTGCAAAATCACCAATTTTAGCCTGGCACTTTTTACTAGTTACAAGGGGATATGAGATGTAAAAATTTTGCAACATTTCATATTTGCTCCTGGCTCTCAAAGGGTTAAATAAAAAAAGAACTAGGTCAGTTTTAGTACACAAATGGATATTTAAAAAACATTTTTTTAGCATTCCCTGTATATCTTAAAAATGTTTACTTGAGGAAATATATGAAATATATATATATTTATTTATTTATTTAAATAATTTTAAATAAGCAGGTATTTTTGAGAGAAAGATACATTTAGTATAAACAACAAATCTTTAAATAAGGAAAAAAAATAAAAAAGTGTATCTATCTGTTACATATATTAACCCTTCGAGTGCCAAGTATTTATTGAGTGGGTGTCCTGCAAAGTGCCAGCCCTTTTGAAGACATATAGTAAGGTTTTAGTAACAAATTCACAGTCTGATTATTTAATAAGCTATCAACATATTTTTTATCTGAAAACTCTGTCCAACTAACATAAAATAACAAAGTTACGATTAAATTAAATTAGGAACACTAAAAATGCCCTTACCTGAAAAACTTCACAATTTATTTAAATTTTATTTTTCAACCAAATTATAATTACAAAAAAATTTATATCCTTTTCTTTGTCCACACCACTGGAAAGGGTATTTAATTGTCTATAAATCTTGAAAAATGTATATCATTATCTTCAGTAATGAGTGAATTATACAACTTTTAAGAAACTAATGTCACATTGTTTCCAGTAGCCACTTCAACCAAAAATGTTTATATGTGAGTTCTAGATTGATTTTCGTTAAAATCAACTGATCAGAAGTGTACTATGCAATTTATTTTGAAAAGAACAGTTCTTCAAGAACAATTTAATATGATGTTAGTTTAAAAATATTAAATTTTTTATTTTTATTGATTTTTTTCCTCAAACATCCCGTAAAATCGGACGATGCCACTTTTCAGACAACTTTTGATGTTCGGTAAAATCGCACGTTGACACTTTTCAGACAACTTTTGACGTCCGGTACAATCAGACGTTGGCACTTTTCAGACAACATTTGACGTTCAGTAAAATCAGACATTGGCATTTAAACGGTTAAATACCCATCTTTTGTTGAGAGAACATTCCGTTCCATCAGGACAAGTTTAACAGTTTTACACATTGCACACAATGCTCAGTGCTCAGGATGCAGGAGAGCATTGTATTGCGATTCTTGTGATCAAAAAGGCATTACTAGTTCTGACTCACCCACTGATCTTTCATTTTCTCAAACAAACAAAAACACATATAAAATGCTTCCTGAAATAGTTTGTTATTGTTTTGTAGGAAAGTTACATTAGTAGGGCTCTTGACACACAATAAATTTACATAATTTTTTCTAACTTTGATGCAAATGTTGTGCATTCCAAGTTCAGTTAAAAAAATCTCTACACTAATATCAAAAGAGGTAGGAGTGTTCTTTCTTAATAGGCAATTTTCTTTTAGTGTAAATCCCGGGCTTTAGCGTAAACCAAAAGTTTGCAAGCAATAAATCATTCCTGTATGACAAAGGCGAGACAAAAAACTATCGATAACCATCTTAAATGTTACTATTTCTAAAAATAGAACTTAAGGTCATCATCAGAATAACATTTCTCCTCTTATAACATTTCTCAGTTATCACAGAGATTTGTATAAGTTAATCTGGCTTTTGAGGCTTATCATATATGACACATCCATAGATAGGCTATCACTGTCTCATGGTTTACTGTGAATTCTGGTACTCCAAGAGAATGGATTATACGCAGATATTTTTTATCTAAGAATAGGTCCTCCATATGTTTTCTATTCCACAATTTTATTATACCCTACTCCTACACGATACCTGACAAAATTTTTAACATTTCAGTGGTTTTACATTAACATCCCATGTACTTAAAAGTAAAATACTCGTATATGAGCAATAAATATGAAAATATTATAGTTTATTTATCTTTATTACAGTTTCCAGCCATAACTAGTCCAAAGCAGGATTCAACAACTATATGCTGGATACTATTAGAAAAACATTGTAAGATACAATTCATCAGAATAAAATTTAGGTAATTTTTCATCCACAACTTTTACATATTTTACAACAGTATATGTAATATATTTTTGATAAAATTAACATTTTTATGCATAGAGTTATAGCCATTCATAATGAGGAAGAACTTCAGTTTAAATGTTTTTATGTAATTAATTTAGTTGTTTTATTTGATTGGGAAAATAATTGTTTGCCCTGGTGATAGAGACAAGTTGTCTGATAACACTGCCCTATATAGCTGAAGATGTTCCGAATGCTGCCTATTATGCTGTTGATTTTTTTTTTTTTTTGTCTGCTACCGTTTGTTTAGATGTGAAAAATATATAGATACAAGAAAATGTTAGGACACGTAAATACTTCACACTATGTTGGCATGAGTCTCAAACATTAAGGAATAATTTTTCTTTTTAATTTTAAACATGTAATTTTTTATTAATTAATTACTTTATGATAAACCCATAGACATACGGGTGTAAGGATTTATTAGCTGTGAGGCATATAAAATTAGCTGTTTATTTTCATTATCTGACTGATGGTGATTTAAAAGAACTACAAATGTTTGTGGACATCTGCAATGGCAATGCAGGACTTAATTATATATTAATACATATTATTTTGTTAACTGTCTCTTTTTTACAATGAAAAATCTCAAAAACACACTACAAAAGAGAGCAGAGGTAAACATTTTGTCTCAACATTTTTGTTCTTTAGAACAGTTGTACAGTGATTAGTTCAGTTGGTACCTGGGAGTAGTTCCCTGGATGGGCTTCTCCAAGGCTTTCCGCACGATGAGGCCTGTGATACAAGAGAACACCAGCCACAGGAAGATGAACCTCCACCACTGGTTCTTGAGACACATTCCCAGGGGGATGATCCACATGCCAAACAATGTTGCAAACTGAAATACAATATATAGATAGATACTCATACATCTATACGTCTCCAACAATAAAAAAACGTAAATCAACTATTAAACGGGTTAGGAAATAGACAGATTTAACGGAGAAGATAAGGTGGATTCTGGTACCCACATCTAGTTTTATTTTAATCCATTCTATCCCCACATGCATACTGGGTGGAACATAGAGCTTCTCTCCAAGATGATGACCTCTACAAATAATCCCACCTCTTAACAATAATGTGAGACAAAAACTACCAACCTTTTACATGACTGATTATCCATGATACAGGATGGCAATGTTACTAGTTTAATAACTGAAGGTCAAATTTACAAGGATGCTCAAAATTTGTACTTTACTAAAGGTTACTTACAGTAAAAACATATATTTATTAGTATCCTAGTGGTCTTTTACCTGTATATATCCAATTAGGGATTACTTTTGTGTATTTCTTTTAATTTTGATATTTTACAAATTACTACTACCCATAAACGTAGAGAAATTTTATTAAAAATGTATACGTTCTTTTGACATTATTTACTTTGTTTTGAAAAAACAAACTTTTAAAATGTTATTTGTTTTGAAAATAGCTGTAAAATACGGATTTTTCATGAAAGTGATTAAAGGTGTCTTGACACACACGTTCACAGCTCATCGAGTCCGTCTTTCACATGCAGAAGTATGTATCAATGTCTTCTAAAGTAAGAAATCTAAAACAACTCGCACTTGACACTATGATTAATTGGAGGAAAAAGGAAGTTGATTGTGACTTAATGGCAACATTACTGATAATAAAATTTCACTAAGTGATATGAAATTTCTACTCGCTTTTACAAAGTGTGTCCGTCTGACTCACTCTATTTTTTCAATCTACAAGATACAGACTAACTTCAACATGTATGAAATTTCAAATTTGAGACTTTTGGTTGGTAACCGACCAATTACACATTTCAGTAACTCTGTTTCTTAGACAGGTACCTGATGCTATTAAATCTACTCTATCAATGCTGGCAATTAGCTTTAGGTTTTGAAACTTCTTACAATTTGATCTATTGATAGGAGTGTTTTCCTGGTTTTTTGTATGTTTCTCTGGTTAATACTAATACTTAGTGGAAATAGATCAAATGTTACATAGGTGCGAGAGGAAACAAAGTAATAATAAAAATATCTACAGTACTTAAGAAATGTTTGTTACAGTTGAGAAGGTGGGTTTTAAACAAGTTTCTTGTTCGTTTAATGTTTTAAGAGGGCTAATACTACTCAGGAAAATGCTGAGAGGAAATCCCTTACACACTACTTGTTACCTCAGTTTCTATACTCAACTCATGGCCTGTACTATTGTGTATTTTATTAATAATACCTTTACATATTAATTTAAACAAACTCCAATAATATGTTTAAATTAATATATAATTTCAAATAAGACAAGAGCTTCAAGAATGAATACCTTTACAGTTCTAACAAAGCTTATTTAAGTTTTACTGAAAGTCAAAAATAGTACAGACAACAACAAAAACAGAGTAAGCTTCTCACCTGATACGATCTGTGGTGCCTTTTCTTCCATTCTACTAAGGCTATCTGTGCAACGATCACTGTGAAGACTAGAATGAAGACCATCTCTGTGTGCATTGCCTCATGTCCTTTGTGTTTCTCATGTATCCTCATGTGCTCTAACCTGCAGCAGAGATATTTGGTTCATAATTTAAATATTTAAGTACTATTTTAACCCATTAACCACTTATCACAATACTGTCCTGTGACGGCCGATGCGGTACCAAACACTGATCACGAGACGGTACCGTGATGCTGACGTACGTTATTGAATATTTGTGTAAGCAATAGTATGGGCTCAAATAATGTTTATATATTAAAATTAAACTAAAGAACATGTACTATACATATGAATATATATTAATACCATAAAAATATCAGCGTGATCAGCGTTTTGGTACCACGTTGGCCGTCACGAGTTGGTACCGTAAAGACGACAAACGTTATTAAATATTTGTTTAAACATTAGTATGGGCTCAAATAATAAAGTTTATGTAATAAAACTAAACCAAAAAACATAGACTATACATATAAATATTATTAAGCTCAGAAATAAATGTGAATCAAGGTATAATACTATACACTTGTGCTTTTTTGTGTTTGCTAGGATTTGTATAAGGAGAGCACAAATGTTGCATTTTACAAAAAATCTAAGTAAAATTGTAAAAAAATTCAGATAAATTAATGAAATAAAATTTTTCACTTAAAGAATTAAATTTCCTATAAAATTACACCAAACATCAAAGATTATAACTGTGTTTCGTACTAAAAATTATTTCTTGCTTTTAAAACTTACAAAAAAATAAAATTTAAAAAATTATCAAAATTTAAAAAAATCTTTGTCTATTTTAGTGCATATAAATTACAGTACATTATAACATGTTTCATTAGCTAAAAATCAATGGCTCAGTCAACCAAATAGCAATAAAATTGAATGTTTTGTGAGAGTTTTACTAAACCCTTGCATTTTTTTTTTATATTTAATTGGATTTATACAAGGAGGTTGGGTGCAAGAATATTGAGTGGATAATGGGTTAATTTAGATCTTGATTCAGAAGAATTATTTTTTTCATTTTTCGACAAAGTTGTTTTCTGTTGTTGTTAAGTGCGTACCATGCACTTATGGAAACCCGCTTGAGGTACGGAGTCATTGTATGGGGCAGCACTTCAGCAACAAACCTGAAGCGAGTGCTGAAAATACAAAAATTGACTGTGAGATCTCTACCCAATCTCAATTCCAGGGACAGCTGTAGACCAGCATTCAAAGAACTAAAAATGACAGTCACAGTGATGACAAATCACAGTCCAAGAACTCATTTTCACATGTGGACAAGTTTGGACTTCCCAAGGTAACATGACCACATTGCTACAATACTCCGAATGCGTCTATGATACCTGCAGTCAGATATCAAACTACCCTCAACAATGGGAGCACAACTTTACAATCAGCTCCCAGCTTCCTTCGAATAGCTAACTGGAAAGGCAATGAAGAGGAAACTCGATTTGTGGTTATTGGAACATCCTACCTACACTGATAAAGAATTCACCAAAGAGATCAGCCAGACTTTACACTAAAACTCGATCAACCATACATGACAATCATGTATTATTACCATGTATCGTATGTGTATTCTGACGCATAACTGTTCTCAATGTTCATGTTAGTAAAACGATTCTGATTCTGTTTAGTTAAGTAGTATCTTAAACCTAAATTTTAAATTCCTTATTTAAAGAAATTTGCTGCCTATTCTAGACAACCAAGTGTTTACGGCTGTTCTCACTTCATCATCGTTGAAATGCTTCCTGCCAAGATGGTGCTTCTAGTGACGAAAAAGGTTTTGTCAGGGTTATATAGTGGATGATCTGAAAGAGTCAATAATTTTCTGGGTCTGGACAGGAATTTGAGGCAAGTTAAACCAGATGATCATGCCACAGTATCTTGGGATAGGCATAATGTTTTGCGGAATTCATGCCACAAGGAACAACAACAATCAGTGTAGAAGCCTAATGCATGACTCTAACAAAACTCCGCTGATCAATAAAAAACAAGGTGACGAAGGGAATATTGATCCTCTACAATAACGCCAGACCTCACTGTGCTGTCCAGACCCGGGAAATTATGGGCTGAGATGGTTTGGATGATCCACCATACATACAGTCCTAATAAGCCCCCTATCCCCTTATCCGTCACTTGAAGAAAGTGGGAAGCACTTCAATGATTCTTGGCTGTATTCGAAATTTAGTTTTAAGATACATACATAAAGTGCATAAATAAACAAGGCAGCTAAGAAGAAAAAAAGGAATTAATAAATGACCTGAAAATAAATGTACTAAAAATATTTGGGTTTTATATTTTAAAAAAGGCTCTTGCTGTAAAAATGCCCCCCGTATTATCATAACAATTCTAATTGAATATTTGCTAAAAGTGTTGAGAATTCTGAGCACAAAATTTAAATAATTTGAATGGTTATGGGTTAATATTATGTTTAAAAGTATTTTTCTAATAAAACCTTAAACTGGTTTTTACAAAAACGTGTATGTACCCAATTTTTAAAATTTTTCAATCTAATAATAACATTAATAAACTTGTATTACAATAAATAAGAAAGTATGTTGTTTTTGTACTTATTTATTTTTAATGTTTTTTTTACAATATGGTTATCATTATCACAATTTGTAACCAAATAATGTTGGAATTTTTGTTCCAAAACCAGCAGTGGCCACTACAACTTTTGAATCAATTATGACAAGATATAGTTTCCTAATTTCATATTTCATTATACAGATCCCTTTCCATAAACCCTGAATTTTGTAAAAAAAATAATCATAAATTTACAAATAAAAATGAATGTCATTTTTAATTCCATCATTTAATTTAGTGACATTTTATACTAGTAAAGTAATGGAAATTTCCCACCAAAATCAACCAAATTTCTATTTTCAACCAGATTTGTTAGGTAACTGCCAATTAAATAACAATTAAAAAAACAGCTCAAAGTCCAAAATCTATCTGGTCCCTAGAGAATTCATTCCTGATTTGAATAGGATTTTGATGCACTAGGTAATGTTTCTTGATTATACAAGAACAGTGAATAACTAAAAGGAAACTGATATAAAAAAAATCCTTTTTCCAATAGATTGCTTTTAACCAATTAATTAACAACATTCCATATTTTTAAGATTATTTTGTTTTTAATTGTAATAACTATATTGTTAGTTCGTATTTTAGACTTTAAAGACTTAGGCTTTAGGTTATAAAAAGTGTTCTAACTTATCATTAAACTGAATATTTTGACTTAAAATCTACTAATCATTTTGTCTATTTCAAATATCTTTAAATGTAATTAAATCTACAACGGTATAGAAAATACGAATGCATGGATGCTAAAAATAAACATTTTTGGATAATTTTTAGAAAATTTTCATCCTGCCTAAAATAAAGCATACTTTTTATTGTTCTCTACTTTATTCAGAGAAAATGTTTTAAAAATTATTTGAGTAATCTTATTTTAAGAGATTCAATATCCCCATTACAATTTTGGATAAACTGTACACCATTTTGCAAATCTAAAAAATTCAGTCCTAAAATGGTTTCTAATTTTTTTAAATATTCATACCATATTGTAATTTTACAAGATTCAAGTAACCACAACTTACTTGTCTGTATTAAGTTTAAGAAACAATTTTTTTTACATATTATAAAATAAGCATATAAATAAGGCCTCTTAATACTCATGTTTACTGTTTATCCTTACCTTCTAATTTCTTCAGGTGTCAGTCCTATTTCTTCAGTCTGAAAATCAAAACGGAATAAAATAAACAACATTACACAACCAACAGATACCTAGGCAACTTACTTATTTATACAATACAAGTGTAGGGACAAAGCTCTTGATTTAAACTTTTGGTAATTATTTGGAATTCAGCCTAACATTATCTGTACTTAACCCTTTCACCTAAAAACTACGCGAAACGCAGAGGTGGACACGTTATTGTCTGCTGAGTTACTCGCCAAGTGTACGGGGGCAGACAATTTAGTGTTCACTGATTCCATGTTATGAAAAAAAGCATATTGGCTCAAGGAATATATATTTATAACGATTCTTAGCAGCCTCTACACTCGTAATTCGACTGTTTTGATCGAACTAACATATGTTTTTAACGTTTCGAATCTATATTGAAATAAATTAAATTTAACATATGTTTTGTACTTATTAATTAATAACATTTAATGAAAACAATAAACAACAATCAGTACCTCTTTCGAAGAATTTGAACAACGTAAAAATGGCATTTAATATGAGAATATTGTGTGGGATATCATTACAAAGTGACAATATTTGATGTGGGTTTGGCTCCTGAAAACCCATTTTGTGATATCTGCAATAGGGAAATGAAGACTCGTGTTAGAGGTACAAACATGATAGTGTTTAGATGTCAAAAAAGAGGTGAAAATGATCATACTGTCACGAAAAAAAAAAACGCTTTTGCCAACACGTTTTTTGAAGGTTCTACGCTTGGCATGAGAAATAGAGTTACACTCATGTACTATATTTCTATGAACCAGACAAACTACGACTTTTTGATGTCAGAATGCAGTGACGAAAAGTATAATGTGTCGAGCAAAACTATTTGTGACTGGCTTTCTTTCTGTAGAGAAGTATGTTTTATTTAGCTAGATGATAAGTTTGACAGAGAAGAAAAGTTGGGTGGCCCTGGGGTTGTAGAAGTGGTGAATGCAAAATAGGCAAAAAAAGTACAACCGTGGGAGATTAGTTGGAAGGAATTTAGGTATTAGGATTGGTAGAAACTATACCTGAACTGAATAGAAGAGGGCATCGGTACAGACTAGAGATCTGTCCTGACAACAAGAGAGACACGGAAACTCTGATACCTTTGATATTAAAACATGTGAAATCAGAAACCATAATAGTCAGATGTGGAAGTCTTACTTTCATTTAACTGATCATGGGTTTGTACATTTTACTGTAAACCATTCTGAAAACTTCATTGATCTATTGACCGGTGCAAATTCCCAAACTATTGAAAGTTCTTGGCGAGCAATAAAAAGAAGTTTAAGAAGTGGAATGCCGGCAGACAGTCTAGTGGACCATTTCTGTGAATTTTTGTACCGCAGGGAAGTACGTCTGTCTGGGAAGAATCCTTTCATTCCATTCTATAAAAGCGGTTGCTCACTGCAATCCAGGAAAATAAATACTGTATTGTAAAGTTAATCTAATGTTTTGTTATGTTTTATGTTATTGTTAAATTTAAAAGTCGAATTATTTTTTTGGTTCATTATCTAATATGTTTTATGTTATTGTTAAATTTAAAAGCCGTATTATTTTTTGGTTAGTAAATCATAATTCTTGTTGCTTATCTGGGCAAAAGTAAATACTCTATTGTCAAGATTATGTAATATATGTTTTAAACAGATTTATGTTAATGTTACATTTAGTTTATTAAAAGTCGTACTATTCTTGTGACTAATGAATTATAATTCTTGTTGCTTACAGTTAACACTGATATCAAATTAGTTATATAATATCAAATTTTAAAATATATCGAAAGTTCAATCAAAACAATCAAATGACGAGTGTAGACCGCTTATTAAAGTCTACCCAAAACATGTCACGAATACATGTTAAAGCAATGAAAAATAAATTTAAAATCTGTTAAAAATCAAATTCTGTCTAGAATAAAAATTTGGTTTAGTTTCAATAAAGCTTCAAATCAATTAACCATCTAAATTCTACAAAATTAATTGTAACACACTCTCTATCTTTAACTCTCTTCTTTGAAGTAACACTGAAATGTAAATAATCTTTTTATTCATTTCTTTAATCATTTCACTATACAAAAAATGTAAAAATCTATTTGGTACATGAACTATAAAATCTACTAGGCCTATAGTTCTACCATGATTGTTAATCCATATGTATCTCTTATTTTCTCTAAATTTAAAATTCTATTCATTTCCTTAAAATTCATTCAACTTTTTATATTCTTTACATCTTAGTTCTCCAACTCCATTTAAACATAACCAAGTATTAGTAGAGGCTAGTCAGTATATGGACAAATACCATATTAGCCTACCTACTTAAACACAAATATGTTGAACTAACTGAAATATGATATAAAATTTTGGCTATCAACAGATTGAGTACATTGAAAACAAAAAGTAACAATTATCGTATAGGCCACCAAGTTATGGCTACGTTACTCGCGATTTAAAAATTAGTTTATAGGTTTGAGGTTATAATTGTAATCGGTAAAACTTAACGTCACTTTAAATATAGAAAATTGGGGTATAAGTCTGCAAAATAAATATTTTTTGAACAAATATAATAAACTAGTGCTCATTACTTTGTTTACTTGAAATATATTGGCGTCTGCTGGAGGATCCATGGTGTTTAAATTTTCCAATTAAAAAAACTTAACAAGTTCCACATTCAGTAACAACTCTTTTATCTTTATCTTCTATCCTCAAATTTGGACAAGTAGCACTCATGTACTGTGGTAAGTTAGAGGCTAACTTTTTTGATTTGCTAAAAGCAGGCTTTGAGTAACTCATACAGCCTCAAGAAACTCTGAACCCAGTCTCGCTCTCGCTCAGTCGATGAACTAGTTCGGAGAAACATTTAGGATACATCGAGCATCATAATCGAGTTGGAGCTAACCAATATGTTATAATCTATCAGTAGGGTACAATAATTACAATATATATGATTGTTTATCCTGCACCGAGAAACTTGAAATACGAAGTTGGATTGGATGCAGTGCGTAACTAGACAGAGTCGCGCCCCCCCCCGCAGCGTACTGAAATGCGCCCCTCCTGTCGGCTCCTAACACCCCCCCCCCCTTCCTCCTACTGACCTACACGCATCGTTATAATTATAGCCCTACTTCCCTGGTCTACCTTTATTCTCATGATGTTCACTCTACTTACGGTAAATTGTAATAGAAAACAAACCTTTACTTTTTAAGAGTGGCTTTAAATTTGTGTAAATAGTTGATAGTCCCGTGCTGTGCAATGTTTATTTTTATACATTTTGTAAAAAGATCAAAAAGGGAAAAGAAAACTTTAAAATGAATTATTCATCATAATTATTTATTAATGAAACTATCTCAAACATTAAAATAAAAATAGAAAAAAATTGTAGACATGTTAATTATTTCCATTTATTTAAACCCTCTCCTCTTCTTCTTAAAACTGAAATATTTTTCAGCTAACATTCTTCAAGTTGATCCTACGAGCCCGTTCATGTTCTATGCTCAAGACTCCCAAAGCGCTCAGCCTGGTATTGGTCATAGTGTTTCTCAAATTAATTCTTTATGAGCTTGAGTTTAGAAAATGACCTGAAAATTTATATAAGATTTAAAAAACTATGTTGTTAACATATATGCCATTTTCAGGTTTTAATACAAGTATATAATTAAAGGGTATAATAACTCTTCTTAAACACAAAAATTAATTTTAGTTAGTACGGGTTTTTATGATATTTTGGTGATTACGAACCTTTCCGCTGACGCTGACGTAACTGGGAGAGTCAAGAACATCATCATCGCTGTGCAGACATCAGGAAGGCTGCTTGACAAAGTCACGTTTTCTATCATTAAATATGAGGCTAAATCCTTAACTTTTTTTCAATCCTCTTGTTTTTTATTTCATCCGAAACAATGTTTCTGAAACACACTATTTGTGTCTCCAACCCCGTGTGAAACATCTTCCTCATACTTCTCACAAAACTTCCTGGCTGAAAAAATTAGTTCATCATCACTTTTCTCTGTGAGGTACTTTGGAGTTAAAAAGGATGAACTTGATCGTTAATCCTGACCATGCTCTCAAAACGTCTGGAGATTTGAGCAATAACTATATCCAAGCTCCTGTAAAATACTTTTACTTTTTGAATTCTTGCAATGGATTAGAAAATTCAACATCGTTGGTCAGTTCGTCAAAAAAGTTTTTTACTTTTTTACATCGTTTAGTCGGCAGAGAAGACTCAATATTCCATCCCCTGGCTAGCGTTTCAGCTTCTTTAAACAACACCTTCAAAACTCATTTCTTGCTCTCTTTAGTTCAGTCATCATACTCTTTCCAAGAAGGGCTGTAGCTTCGTCAATTGATACATCCTCTTTTTGTAGTGTTTTAGATGTAATATTAATTCTCTCTAAAACCTTACTTTGGAAAGTAAGCATCAATACAAATTGAAAAACACGTCATTTGTTTTTTGAGTCCAGTTTGCCTCTAAAACCTCTTTATTCTTTTTAGAAGTCAGAATAATATTCGTCAAACAGCTTAAGACAGAAACAAAGTTACACTTTATGGCCAGTAAACAATCGTACCTAGATGGACCAACGGGTCGGACACAATCTTTTGAGTGTCTTGCTAAGTATAGACCCCCTTTGCTCCATAGATTTCTCTCTCAAGCTTGCCATCTTGGCAGGCTTTCGCCGAAAAAAAACACGTAAAATTTGATTGACAAATCGTAAAATTAAAATCATTTCTGTTATGTCAGTAACTGAGTCATTGAGTACCAAATTTAAATTATGCGAGGCACAATTGCACGTACTCTGCATTTGGCGACTTTTGCTTTATTCTAGATTGGATTCCAGAATAGTTTCCACTCATTACGGCTGCCCCGTCATAACCCTGGCCTCTACACTTTTCAATTTTAATGTTGTTTTCTTCTTCCAAAAAATTACAAACCTCGTTAGTAATTTTTTCCGAATTTTGGCCTGTAAGAGCTATGAACCCTAAGAATGATTCTTTAATTTCAAGTTTTTCGTAGTTTTGGACTGCCACATGTCGTATTACTATCGATAGTTGATCAGTTTTTGAGACGTCTTGAGTGGTGTCTAATACCAGAGAGAAGAAAGGAGCTGCTTGGATTTCACTTACAACTTCATCCAGAACATGCTGTGACGCAAACATGATCATTTCATTTTGGATTTTGGGAGACAAATACTTAACTTTGCTTTGATCGTTTTCTAAGTGACTTTTTAGAAGAGGATCGTATCGTGACAACAAATCTATAATATTTCAAAAAAGTTTCCAGAAGTAGTGTCCACTGTTTCAATATTTTCATTCCGATGCCCTCTGAACGCTAAGTTACAAGTAGCCATAGTTATTACTACATCTAAAAGTCTTTTGAGAATCTCACAATACTCAGGTTCATACTTTTGAATAAGTGATTTTGCATCTTGGCTATTTTTTACGGTACTATATGCTAAACATGAATTTAAGTGTATACGAGATGTTTCATGTTCTTTAATTTTTTTGCTTAAACCTTGCCAATCATTTATTAGACCTTTACACCAAGCATCTTTAAATTTAGGGTCAGTTCTGTCAGCGAACAACCAACAAGGTTCACAGTATACGCCATTTAATTAAAGGTGAATAACAAAGCCAAAACCGTTCTAGTTTTTGGCCCGTTTTGGCAATTTTGTAATAAAAATCACTGCTAAAAGATCTATTGTTTGTCGAGTCTTTAGGAAAAAGGCCCTGGGGCCTACATGGTTCAGAATTCAAAATGAAAGTTTTATCTTCTTCTTTTAAGAGGGATACTCCGTCATTAGTGTAGAGCCCAATGTCAGTTTTAAAAACACCACGTTGTTGACTGATTTCATTAGTATCAATATGCAAAAACACAGTTTTTATATCAATGTCTACGGTACAGCTACAGCTATCATTATTTATCTTAACGTCTAGACTCACGTCTGGTTCGTTATTTGTGAATTCAGGTGGGGTCTGAGTAGATGTTCCATTTTCTGTCTCGATGGTAGGTAGGTCAGAACTTATTTCACTACACTCACAAATTAAAACCGGAAGTTATTTGTTTCCTTACACTGTCATTGTTTTTACTAAGAGATATGTCAGATTTAAAAAATAGATCAATTTTTTTGGTGTTTTTTTGCTTTTTCTTCCTCCTCCTTCTTCCGCTTTCGGTATTCTGCACCACTAGGTTTTTTAGACATTTTTGTTTAATTATTGATTTAGTTTTCTAGTACATCGTCCCATAATATAAGTTTCCTGTAAGAGGTGTAGTTTGCAAACACTTTTCACCGCCACCACAGTTGTAGGCTACTGAATAAATCACAACTTTCGAAAATGCAGTAAACGTAACGAGTAATGAATATTATGACTGAGTGACAAGGAACCACAGTATACTGTGAAGGAACTACTAACAATAATTGGTACTTGGTAGTGTGGAGGGGAGGGAGGGGAGTATTCAAGTCGCAACATGAAACAAGGCAGTACACGCACGCACACCCCCCACGCTCACACACGGTCCTAAAGCGCCTTAAAATACACTTCCGTGGCGGTTCAGCAAATAGTTTGCCTGCTTTAGTTTTGAAGGCGTTTAACTAAAACAAGAAATGATAATAGGCCTACGATATTCCTCGCTAGCTCATTTATACAAAAAAAAATTATAAGGAATTACAATGAAAATAGTGATATTCAACCTTAAGAAATTTGGTAAAATCGGTATAATTTTTTTTATTTTTTTCATTCCTTCGTGTGGCGCCCCTTGACACGCCGCGCCCCCCCCGCATTGCGGGGGTTGCGGGGGTATGTATTACGCCACTGATTGGATGAAATATCAAGATTATCTATTAGATACGAGCAAATAATTACAAGTGATAAAGTGTAAATTGAAACCGAAGTGAAGTAATCAGATGAACGACGCTGTGAAGGGCTGTGGTCCGAGATACTTGGCGGGATAATCTGTCAGACCTACGAGAATGTATATTATTGATTGTATATTATAGTGACATAGTACAATACACCACTTTTGGAACAAACTAACATTCGGAATCCCGTGGTTTGTATACTATCCACAAAGGCTCTAGAAACCTGCCCTAAAACAACTTTAGTCTCAATAAATTCGATTCTTGATCTCAGCCTTTGGGAAAACTGATCAGGAATGCCTATACCTCTTCGGGCCTTCCCTTCTTTATCTTCCGTTCTTTGGAAACAACCGATCTCTAAAGAAACTTTCTTCTGCGATTTCACGACTTTTGAAAGCTCTTTGTGAATGGTTGTTCTCAGCTTCTTGAAGACGTTTCCCCATAGAACTTCTAGGCTCCTGAGAATCCCTAGGTGGTTATTGAAGTTTTTAGCTTCTGAACTCGAAGCTACCTAGCTAAGGTTTCTTGTCTCAAGGAACTTCCGGTCTCCGTGTCATCCAGTGACGGAATATATCGGAGACTCCAGGCTCTTAAACTTTCTGAATTCTGAGCCTTCTAGTCTCGACCTGGAAATTCCTGGTACCTGCAAGATTCTTGAAAAATGAACCAGCTACTGGACGATTCATCTACAAGCTTTCAGCTGCTGGAAATTATTGCTTCTGATATATACCAGTCTCAATAATCTTCCATAATCTCCAGCCTCTAGAAGTTTTCAACTTCTATGAGTAATATAACCTCTTTGATCTTAAAACTTAAGCTACCGCAGCCGGTATCATGTTTAAAAGCTTAATTTATAGGTTCATACTGCATTGAAACATTGCTTACACAATTAATTACACTCTTGAACTTTTTGGCCTTGCTTTGCAGAGCTATCCCCAGTCAACATACGTTAAACGGAAAGTTCCTAAATAAGCATTAGACGGTATGGGTGAGTTGAAAGTCACGGAGCTATAAAAAGCGTTTTATCACTTATCATTCAACCGAATATTTCAACTTAAAACCTATTGCCTCCATGGATCTTGAAAGGAGGCGGTCCCTACCCCCAACCTAACCCATAAAAATACCCTATTACTCGATCCGGAAACAGCGCAAAGGTCCTTATAGGACTGGATGCAATTTTATAAGCTTCTTGTCCTATGCGAGAGAAAAATATTTGGAGCAGCTAAAAATTCTACGTACCACTCGAGCTGAACGAAGATGACATTGATCGAAGGGTACAATGTTGTAATACAATGATAAGTAAAATAGACAGACAACCGTACACTTAACTTTGTAACTTCATAAGAATTTGTAACAATGTAATTTGTGGATCTATAAGAACTATTTTTAAAAACAGTATATTTACAGTGCGTAGTTACATCACAATAATTGAGCGGACACGGTCAAGGTCGAGGGCGCGTTCATTACAATACTTGCTGCCATTGCAAGTATCTCTATATATACTGCCTGCCTATCTCAGAAGGCAGTGGCGAGACGTCAGTCGTTTAAAGTTGTATTTCTATCACGAACCTGTGCCGAGCACATTACCTGTGAAATTGACCAACCACTACTAGATTCAATTTAATTAATACGAAAGTGCGGTTACACAGGCTGACAGGCAACGGTCATGGTCGATAACGTGACTTGAGTCTAATCAATATCACCCGAAGTCGGCCAAACATAACGCCTAGTCTCTTCTTCACGCCCACCTAAACGCTATGACCATCACGAACGGAAAAAAACACCGTTGCTTATATGATTGTTTTGCGTAGCTCAGGAAAATGTTACTTTTTCCAAAAAGTTCGGTGTGCCGAACTGTAGGATATCGGATTTACTAGAATTGTACTGTAATTATCATTTATGTTCACTATAGATATTTTCATAAGAAACTCTATGTTGAATATAAATTATAAACCATTAATACTAACAGACAATCATATTGTTTTTACTCAGTTTGCATCGATAAACTAAAGTATAAGTTTCCATAGTGAAAGATTTATGGATAAAAGACAAATTTCGATTTATAATGCAGTTTTAAACTGTAGCCCCATGTTAAAAGCAGAGCCTCAGATGTGCAGCCTGTAGCTCACTAGTACACCTCCCTCAATTAATTACAAGGCAAGTCGTTTACTATGAAGAGATTAGGGCCTAAAATGGAGCCTTGAGATACATTGTGTTGGGAATAGTAAAGGTTTAAAAATGTTTCCATTTAAATATATTTATCAGTCAATCAAAACACCATACACTAGTGCCTTGAACATGTCATAAGACCTGTAAAGGACCTTTTTGTGGAGTTCCTGGTCTTCAAGACAGTCACATTAGAAGCCGTACTGCACCGGCATTACAGTGTCTAAGTTGGAAACCATACTGATAGTGGAAATCATTTATATTGCGAGTGTATCACCACCTCTCTATGAGCCAACCATTCACTTACCATCTCTTAATTGACAATTTCTCTTGAACCTAGAAGCTAAAATCTCTTCATAAGTGTGTATGATACATGCCATACATAAATTGTAGCCATGTAACCATAAACTCTTTATAGCCATCTTTCACATACATACTGTAAAAATATTTACTTGTATATCCAACCACTTTCCAATGGATCTGATTTTAAGATGGCTTCAGTTTAATACTTTATTTGAGCCTAGCGTTTTTATTTTAAATTTGTTTACAATTCTTCATGGCCTAATTCCCAAATTTTATTTTTTTTGAACTGACTACTTTTTGTGGCGGGTTATGGCTGTATGTTTGCATTGAGGAAAATCTTAAACTTCACTTCAATGAACAAAGCACCATGCTTGTTCGCTCTGTAGCTACTAGGGATGAGACTATTGTGGCAATTTTGATGTTAGGCAGGGCATTTCTCCGTTCAGTGGCTATCCAGGTATGCTAGTGAGAAGTTACTGTCGCTTAAAGTGATTACTTCTTTTGGCAGGCTATGAGTTGTTTTGAATAAATCTACGAACTACTAATTTATTTATTAATGAATCAAACGTAAAATTGATTAACTTACTGCATAATTTAACAGCAGTATTCAAAGCTTCTCAAATTGTAAACTGAATTTAGCACAGTTAATATTAATTCCTTTTCCAGTTCACTACTAGTTTTGTCCTGAAAAGATTTAAAAAAGGATTAAATATAAAGTGATTAGATATTAGATCTAGATAGAAAATTAGTCTTTCTGTTGATTATAATTGTAACCTTTACTCCATTACATTGGGCCTTACCTTACATTTTCACTTAAAAAATAAATTATGTAAAAACAGATTTTAATACAAATGTTTCTATACAAAAAAGATAAATTAAACAATGTCAAATGATAAAAACATAAGTATGAGATATGGAAAAACAATAGATGCTGGGTTTATAAGATATTAGTAAGATTTTATTCCAGAATTTTTATTTCTTATTTCAGTTATTATAAACCCATTATTTAATTTTTAGGATATAATGAAAATGAAGTTATTATTTCAGAAATACGGGATTTTAGTGAAAATGGATACTGAACAAATTATAGATACTAATACAAATGATAACAAAGAACATGTATAAATATTTAGCAATAAGTCAGTGATCATTGTAATATATGACATGTAAAAGGTATTACAAAAATATGTATAAAATTAACCCTACATCGGGCGCTAAACGGAGTTTTCCTCCGTGTATTTTTTATTATTAAAAATAGTACTACTTTTGTGATGTTGGCAGTAGTTTCCCGCAGTGTACTTCACGAGCATCTTTCGGAGAAGCGAAACAAAACAATAGCCTCCCGCTTATCTTTGTCAAAATCTGTCAGTATGAGGTCTAACCGTTTTATAAAACAATCTTATGCAGAAAAAATTAAAACAAACAATGATGTGGATTATTCAGAACTACCTGTAACTGGCAATAACAAACCATCTTACTACCATCCTAATAATAGATTTTCACCTCTGAGTGATTTAGTTGAAAATGATAATAGTGCTAGTGATAGCGCCTACACATACAGAAAACCTAAATCTAAAGTAAATACCTTCAGCTACAGTAGTAACATGAATTCCAGACAAATCCCTTCAAATAGATTTGGTAACACAAACAAGCCAAATCAAGGTACAGGTTCAGACAACACCGAAGAAACATACTCTACCCAGTCAACAGACAATGAAAGTAATAGAGAGCAATTAAAAACCCTTTTGCAGGATAAAATTTACGAGTTAAGGGGTAAATGCCTTAACATTAACCTATCAAATACTAACACAGCAAAAAAAAAAAAAAAAACAAAAAAAACAAAACAAAACAAATTGAAGAGATCTTTTCTTCTTACCTTATAGGCATAAATAAAGATAACATAAGCAAAGGTGAAAATGTAAGACCTCCTGAAAGACCGAACAAATTAGGTATAAATAGTAAAGGCAGAGCTTTACTAAAAATAAATAATGTCAACCTTACTTAACCTTCATCAATCTATTTTGAGATCTCTGAAACTAAATTATTAATACTAAAAATATTAGCAACAATGGAAATACATAATTTAAAAGTATTTCAGTGGAATGCCAGGTCATTGAAACATAAATGGCCTGAGGTAATGCAATTCTTTTCCAATCAGGGCATTCATATTGGTGCGGTACAAGAAACTTGGCTAACCAATCATGACAAGTTGATTGACAACAATTATTATCTACTAAGACTAGACAGATTTGATGGATATGGTGGCATAGCACTAATAGTACACAAAGCCATGACTACTCAAGTAGTTAGAGAAATTAATACAGAATCTACCCAACTCCTTAGTATTATCACCACCAATTTGAAGTATCCAATTAAAATCATAAACTTGTATAGCACCAAGAAGAAAATAAATAAGGAATTTTGGTTTGAAAATTTATTTTCTGATGATAAAGAGTGTGCTCTAGTTTGCGGTGATTTCAATGCCCACCACCCTTTTTGGGATTGCAATAAAGCTAACAGTAGAGGTAATGATATATACAACCATTACAATAACTCCCTATTCATACTTGCAAACTCAAATAATCCAACCACAGCTCCAGCTTTATCCCAACAACAGTCTATAATAGATTTAACATTTGTTTCACCTAAGTTATATTCAACGATGCTCAGTTGGGATGTATTGCATGACCCAATGGGGAGTGATCATTTTCCAATTACAATCAGCTTTCAAATTAGTCAATTGTATTCTAACATAAATCTAAACAAGAATTATACTAGAAATGTTAAGAGAGCTAATTGGGAAGTGTATACAAACTACATAGAGCAGGTGTTAGCGGATATCCCTGACCATTCATCAGTAGATATAAATCAATTTTATAACTTAATGACGGAGGCAATAAATATGGCAACTCCTTGTGCGGGAAAGGCAAACATTGTTGAAAAGTTAGGTTTTGTTCCTAAAACTTGGTGGACTGAACAATGTTCTCTGGCAGTTGCTCAGAGGAGGTTGTCTTTTAAAATATTTAAACAAAATATGACTGCACTTACATATAGAAATTATCAAATTGCTCAACACAAAGCTCAGGTAGTAATTCAACAAGCGAAAAAACAGGGTTGGTCTAATCTATGCAGTCAGATTAGTGACAGAAAGTCATCAACCTATGCTTGGTATATTATTAACAAACTAAGGAACAACACATCATTTTTCAAATATGGCGGCCAAGCAGAGCAGTTGTCTCTATCGAGCTCCCATCTAAACTTAGTTTATTGTTATGTAAAGTGAGTTTCAGTACACTGTTGTGTTTTATTTTGATACAGGAGGCTATTCAAATTAATTACGCAGTTAGATATTGGATAATTGCCTTGTGTAAAGTGAAGTGTTATACTTGGACTGGAAGCCTACTACAACATAACCTCAAAATGTCGACCTGTTTCAACTTGCAGTAAATCAATCACAAGAACCCAGCTAAAGATTCAGTGTAATGATTGTTCAAAACCATTTCATGCTGTGTGTGAAAAACTTAGTAAGGTGGATGTCGAATTTTTCACGGGTGATGGAGGTGCAGTGTGGCGGTGTGCACCTTGTGCGAAGGAAAGGCGGACCAGCCTACGTTTAGAGTCTAGCCTAACACAAGGCTCTTTGACCTTGGAGGATGTTATGAAGGCGATACAGGACCTCAAGGCTCAGCAGGTACAATCTTGTAAAGATTTCAATAACTCTTATGAAGCCTTAAACTCTAAAGTAGATGATAGCCTAAAAGTGAATACAGACCTCTCTGAAAAGTTAAGTAAGTTTATTACTACAATAGAGAGACTAGAATCAGAAAATGTGCAGCTCAAAGTAAAACTGCATGCCCTTGAGTCTAGGCTGGAAGAACAAGAGCAGTATACAAGAAGGAATTGTATTGAAATACAGGGTGTCCCTGTGAGAAATAATAATGTAATGGACACAGTCAAGGATGTTGGCAAAGCTCTTGGGATGGAGATCAAGGAGGAGATGATAGATGCTTGCCATACATTGGGCAAGAGGAAGGATGCTGAGGGACCTCCGGGAATAATTGTAAAATTTGTACGGAGGACTGATGCTGACAACCTTTTAGCAAAACGCCGAGCCAAGGCCCAATTCTCAACTAGACATCTCAACCTGGGAACTGACAACCCTGTTTACCTGAACGAGTCCCTGACGCCAGCGAGGAGGATGCTCTTGAAAAAGGCACGAGACTTTCGACGGACCAACGGATACAAGTGGCTCTGGGTGAGAGGAGGCAAAATCCTGATGAGAAAAGAAGACAACGGACCAGTAATAAATGTGAAATGCCAGTCTGACCTTGATAGCTTGTAAGTACAGTATTTATGTAAATAGTATAAATAGGAAAATAATTGAGTTTAGTTTTTATTGTTTGTTTATTTTTTAGGTTCTGGGTAATTTAGACCAAAAAAATGGGTTAGTTGTTTTGCACCTAAATATTCGTAGCCTTAGAGCAAATTTTGATTCGTTTTTGGTTGAGATGTCCTTGTTTTCTTATTTACCGAAAATAATTATCCTGTCGGAAGTTTGGATTTCTGAGACAGAAAAAACATTGTATTCAATTCCTAATTATAGTTTAATTTTGCAAGCAAATGAAAATTCTAAGTCTGGTGGCATAGCTGTATTTATTAATGATAGCATATCAAATTTTGTAAGATATCCGGTGAGATTTGTGTCAGCTGATGTAATTGATTTTTCTATTGATGTTATGGGGACAAATTTTCATATTATTGCTGTGTACAGACTACACAGTCATACTGCTAATGTATTTGTCAATGAGCTGCAAACTTACCTACGAAAAAACCATATTAGAGCTTGCAAAAACTTAATGCTGATAGGAGACATGAATATTAATTTATTGGATAAGAACAATTTAGTCATAGATGAGTACAGAACAGTATTATCGGAGAACGGAATGGAATCTTTTATTAACGAACCAACTCGCATAACTGAGCGGTCTCAAACATGTATTGACCACATTTATATACGCATACATAATAGAAAAAATATTGAAATTGCAACAGAAGTTATAGAAAACGGCATAACAGATCATTGTATGACAGGTGTTTGTTTACTTAGCAGTGCACCAGCTGCAGATAAGTCCAAGATCAATGACACTCCCACCTATCGCATCAACAATGATGAGCTACTTAGATTATTAGATAATGCTGATTGGAGCAATGTTTTTGATACGAGAGATGCCAATGTGGCCTACAACCATTTTCATGAAACCTTTAATACTATAATTGAACAAAGTAAATATTCTGTCGTTTATAAGAAACAAATCAAGAGACTAAAACCTTGGATTAGTACAGAAATATGTAAAAAGATCAACACTAGAAATCGTCTCTGGAAAAAATTTAAAAACAATCCAAATAATGAACAATACTGCAACACTTATAAAGAATTTAGAAATAATTTACAAATAGAAATAAGAGATCTTAAGGATAGATATTATAAAAATTTGTTTGAAGAAAATCAGGGAAATTCCAAGGGGACTTGGAGGGTTTTAAACGAAATTACTGGCCAGAAGACTAAATATCCATCTCCCATTATATTGGAACTGCCCAACCTAAAGATAAGTGATCCGCAGGAGGTTGCAAATGAATTTAATAACTACTTTCTCTCAGTGGCGAAAAATATGTGTAATGATATTAAAAAGCCCGATAATTTCAGTAAAAGTCCTTTGAAGAATAGTTTTGAGCAAACAAGAATGACTCATTCCATGTTTTTGACGCCTGTAACTGAAAATGACCTTTCAAAAATCATTCAATCATTAAAGAGTAACACTGCACCTGGCATTGATGGAATGAGTTCTAAATTGTTGAAAGAAACTTATAAAAAATATGTACATGTGCTAGTTTACATTATTAACCTAACTTTTGAAACAGGAGTATTTCCAGATAAACTGAAAGAAGCGGTCGTAATTCCAATCCATAAGAAAGATTCAAGGTCAATGTGCAGCAATTATAGACCAATATCCCTTCTATCCACAATGTCTAAAGTATATGAGAAAGCAATTAAAGAGAGGCTTATTTCGTATTTAGACCTAATCCAGTTCTTTAGCAAAAATCAATATGGTTTTAGGAAAGGAATCAGTACTGAAGTAGCAATCGTTGACTTTATGGAAAAAGTTTCACATGGTATAAATAATAATGAAAAGGTTACAGGGTTGTTTTTAGATATTGCAAAGGCATTCGATACAGTTAATCACGATATTTTAATGAAAAAGTTACATGATTGTGGTATAAGAGGAATCGTCTATAAATTATTTGAAAGCTATCTGAAAAATAGAAGGCAGAGTGTTAGGGTAAATGGCCATTTAAGTGGTTTTGGAATTATACATTGTGGTGTTCCTCAGGGTTCGGTGCTCGGTGCAATATTGTTTCTAATATATATAAATGATCTCTGCAATGGTAAATTCAAAGGGCAAATTATATCTTTTGCCGATGATACAGCCCTAACCTACATTTCTAATGACATTAATATAATAGAGTATCAAATTAAATCTGATTTAGACTGTCTTGGATGGTGGTTCATTGAAAATCATATGATACTGAGTGCTGAAAAAACTAAATACGTCAACTTTGGCCTAAGAGGAAACGAAGAATTTATCAATGGAATTACTTATAAGTGCCCTGATTGCTTAACTGAGGCTAATGAGTGTGCATTGTACTGTAAAGAAATATGTGGAAGTCAGTCAATAAAATATCTTGGAATTATTCTTGACTCTGATCTCAGTTGGAAAACCCACATTATGACCCTCAAAAATAAAATAAATAACATATTGAGAATATTTTATTTTGTTAAAAATCTGTGCAATGGGGCTACTTTGAGAATGTTGTATTTTTCTTTAGTGCATAGCAGACTACAATATGGATTAATAAGCTGGGGTGGGACTTATGTCACAAACTTAAAAACCATTGATAGTATTGCAAAAAAAGTTTTTAAGGATAGTATGTAAAAAACCACCTGACCACCCATCATCTCCTTTATTCTGTCATCAAAGAATTTTCAATTTGAGGCAGTTATATGTTTTCAAAGTATTGAAATTGTTTTTTGTTAAAAGCCGAAACTGTAATTCAATGGTTGTATATAAACAGAAATTAAGAAGCTCAAATGATCTCTATGTTCCGAAGCCGAAAACGACCTTTTTCACTAAAACATTTTGCTTTCTTGCTCCAAAGTTTTATAATAAGTTACCTAACAATATTAAAGAAGTAAATAGTTTGAATTTATTTCATAAACTAGTCAAAAACTGGGTTTTGGAAATAGAGAGTATTGAGTCTCTCTTGTTCAATATTGTCACTTAGTCATGATGTATGTGAGATTTTATTTAAAGCCCTATCATGATTGTTTATAAGTATATTGTATTGTATATTGATTGACTAATTGTATGTACTATGAAATAAGAAAACTTCGTCTTACCGTAGACTAAATTCTCTCAGCACAACCACTGCACTTATCAAACATCCAAATTTTAACTAATCACAACACACTATAACACTCAAAACACATCACATAATCATATAATGTATCACATAATTTTAGGTTATTATGCATTATCTACTCAGGACAGGTTGTGAACAGTTTGAGGTTGACGGTTCCAAAATAATTATCTTATCTATCAGCTACTGATTTCTCAGTATGGTCAGGGAAAGATGGGGAGGGAACAAATCTTATTGAAGTTACGTAGAAGAACTATAATTTATGTTCACACAAAGCTTTTATTTTGTACTTTCGAAATTAAACATTGTTCCTTTTCTATTCCTGTTTATTATTCTCTACAAATAGATCTTTAATTCTGTAACCAATTTAGCCTATAACAAGATGTAATTTTAAGCTTGTGGTGTACCAACTGTATCTGAGTTTAGATTATTTAATAAATTTTGTTTCTTTGATTATTTTGTAATAACTTTCTGCTACCGCTTTTACAATGTAAATTGAATGTGTAATTCTCCAATCAGGCTAAGCCTTGGAGATTTCTCTTTCTCTTTCATACAAAACTATTGGTTAATGTACATAGTGTATCTATTTTATTTGTTATTTGTCTAATTTTAAACTATAGTCTTAAGTTTGTAATCAAGGACAGACTGGTATTATGAATGAATTGTATATACATATATATGTAAAATGTAAAAGAAAGAAAGAGAAATAAAGAAATTATTATTATTATTATTATTACAATGGCCTACAATCATGAATTTGATAATAATATTGAATTGGCAGAAAAATTTATGAGTCATATTGTTCCAGATTATGTAGTACAAGTCAATGAAATTAACTACCCCATAATCAATATTACCAGCCAAGGAAGCTTTCTTGAAGATAGTTTTAATATGAAAGAACTTCATAATGCTATTTATTCTAAGAAAAGGATACATCCCCAGGATTAGATGGAGTCACATATAGTATGATAAAGAACTTCCCAATGAGTGCACTCTGTATTCTGCTAAATTGTTACAATAATATATTGAACTATAAAGTGGAATTACCTAAACAATGGAAAGAAATTAAAATAATAGCTATTCTTAAACCTAATAAAAATAAAGGTAATGAACAGTCATATAGGCCTATCTCATTAATCTCCTGTCTAATGAAGATCTTGAATACAATGATCAAGAATAGGTTTGAGTGGCTAGTTAACAAGCAAAAAATCATTCCTGAAAATCAATTTGGATTTCGGAAGAAGCGTGGCTGCTCAGATTATTTACTTACCTTAACCACAGATATACAGGTTGCGCTAACTCAAAGAGAAAATGTTATTGTTGCAGCACTTGACATTTCAAGTGCTTATGATAATGTAGCTATTCCACTCCTACTGAGAAAATTATACATGCACGGTATACCAACAAAGTTTATACATCATTTTAGTAAATGGCTCATAGGAAGAAGTCTACATCTGATTCTTCCAAATGAAACAATTACCAGACATGCCTACAAAGGTTTGCCTCAAGGAAGTGTAATAAGTCCTCTTCTTTTTTCAATGTGCGTCTCTGATTTAAAGAACAGCCTACCTGAAGAAATACAGACAGTACAGTTTGCTGATGATATATCTCTTTACACTTGTCATAAGAACTATCGAGATACTATCATAATGAGACACGATCGACCGACCCTGGACTTGAAAATTTCTAAATTAAATACAGAACTGGAAAAGCTAATATTAGAATCTCCTCTAAAGCCTCAGATTTTACCCCTTCATCTTCTTCCTCGCCATTTGTTCACAAATCATGGATTACATTTGAATAAAAAGGGCAAAGATAAAGTAGCTGAAATGATTGCTAAATTACTTCTGCAAGCTTGTAAACCCAACATATCTGAGGTGAAAGAGTTACCTACAAAGATTAACTGTGAAAACCCCAAAATAAATATAAAAGTAGGAAAGATTCAAGTTGTAGAGGCCGAGATGGGCGGTGTTATAGAGGAGTACAAGAATGATACATCTGTAGCATTTGCTCATGCGATCTCAAGCGATTTCCATCATTATCGACACATGTCGGCTGGCGTGGCTGTCGTATTTAGGAATAAATTTGGGAGACCTCAGCCAAAGGATTGTGTTTGGGAAAAATTGGCTTGTCAAGAAATAGATGATGGAGCTGTGGTATACAGACAGTCTCGTGACCAAGTCTAGTTACTGTGGTAAGCCTGAACTGATAGACTACGGTGCTGCCTTCAACCAATTGACACAAGACTTTACAACCAGGGGTCTAAAAAACCCTCATTTGTTCGCCTATGGGATGTGTGAGGGACCTTATCTTGCCCAAACAATTTGCCACTAACATTGTTAATTTGCAAAACGCCACAGGCGCATCTGTCTGCATTGTGTCCTGTGATCAACCAACAGCGAGAAGGTCACTCAGATGCGGACTCTCCCACCCTGAGTTCTTACAAAAACTGAAGGAAGCAATCAATAACTGCCAAAACAACACTCCAAGACCACAAGTAGAGTATCCAGAGCCTCAACCAGAAGACCCAGAACAATTTTTTCCAAATGTACAACCGGTTGAGCCATCTTTAAACTTTCAAAAAAATTTATTGCAAAAAACCCAAATAATTAATAAACTCAAAAATATAAAACTTTTCCATCAAAATATTCAACATTTACAGTCACGCAGAGAGCAATTAGAAGTTATCTTGACAGAATTAAATCCAGACATAATAGTTTTAACCGAACATAATATGAATAACATTGAGCTGGAACGATTTAATCTTCTAAATTATTTCCAAACTACAAATTATACACGCAGCACTACAACAGGAGGCGGCGTAGTTATTTTGGCCAAAGAGAGTTTAAAGATGAAACAACTGGTTTCCACAAAAATAGATGTACTGTGTCAAGATAAGTTGTTTGAATGCTGTAGTGCTAGATTTGAAACAGACAAGCTTAGCTTTTTATTGGTAGGAATATACAAAACCCCACAATTCGAAAATTCAGAGTTTTTAATTCGCCTGAATAACTTGTTTGAATTTTTAATATCTAAAGGAAAGTATGTCATCATCATGGGTGATTTCAATATTGACATCCTTAAAAATACAAATGAATCAAAAGAGCTAAAGAATATTCTTTTAAGAAATGGAATGAAGTATTTAATTGACTTCCCAACTAGAGTCACTGCCACGTCTAAGACATGTATTGATAATATAATAACTAATATAAGTATGGATCAGTTAAAAGTTGAAGGAGTGGTAACTGCACTATCAGATCACGATGGACAAATAATAGAACTAATGAATTTTCAAAACAATACAAATAATCAAAATTTAAAATTTTGGACACGAAATTTCTCTCTAGGTAACATGAATTTATTTAAATCACTTTTGGAAAAAGAAAATTGGCTAACCCTTTTTGAATCATCTATTGAAAATAAATACAACACTTTTCACAACATTTTTCAATATTATTTTAATTTATCTTTCCCGAAAATTCTAAAAAAATCCAACAAAAACAAAAAACATGGATTTCTGAAGAACTAAAGGAAGAGAAAAATAATCTCATCCATCTAAACAAATTAGTTAGAAACTCAGGCTTAGAGATGTTTAAGAGAGATCTTAAGAATAAAAATCAACAATATAAATGTAATTTAATGAATGCAAAGCGAAGTTTTTATGATGAAAAGATTAAAAACTCTGAAAACATAGGTAAAACCTCATGGGAAATCATAAATAAAGAAACAAAAAAAACTTCATCCAAGGTAGCAGAGAAAAAGTTATGTTTTAAAGTCTGATAAGGGGACTGTTTCAGACCCTAGCCAAGTGGCAAATAGTTTTAATAATTATTTTGTTAATATTATTGAAAACCTGTTATGTAGTATGCCCCCAACTCATGATGAAGATATAACTCCTACCAAAATTCCCGAATTTAGGTGTCCCCCATCAGATGAAAAAGAGGTAAATGATATCTTGAACTCTCTAAAAAACAAGTGGTCTAGTGGGTACGATGAGGTCCCCATTAAAATCATTAAATTTGCAAAGGACCCCTTAATAAAACCCTTAGTACATTTAATAAATGCCTCTTTCATCTCAGGGATTTTTCCTAGTCAACTCAAAATTTCAAAAGTGATACCAATCTTTAAAAAAGGTGAGGAAACTGAAATTCAAAATTATCGGCCAATATCCATTTTACCATCAATTTCTAAACTTTTTGAAAAAGCAATGTATTTAAGACTAGTGACACATTTAGAAAAATATGATCTTTTTGACTTTGAACAACATGGATTCCGAAAAAACAAATCTACCATTACTGCTTTAATTTGTTTTATAGAATCAATTATCGAATCAATGGATAGGAAAAATAAAGTAGCTGGAATCTTTATGGACTTGTCAAAAGCTTTTGACAGTATTTCCCACATTAAAATGATACAAAAATTGAACAAATTAGGAATAAAAAATTATTATTTAAAGTGGTTTGAATCCTATTTAACAAACAGACAACAATTTGTAGAAATAGCCAAAGTAAACAACAACCAAATTTTGAAATATAAATCAAAACCAGAAATAACTAAGTATGGGGTACCCCAAGGGTCAATTTTAGGCCCATTGCTATTTATCTGCTACATAAAATACATGCCTAGGTGTCTTAGTCAAATTAACCAAACAAAAAACCAACTCTGCATTTACGCAGATGACTCCAATCTTATTATCTCTACAAAGACAGATACAGAACTAGAAATAAACTCTTTTATTCAACTATCAAAATTACAAGAATTCTTTTTTAATAACAATTTAATCTTAAACGCTCAAAAGACTAATTACATGTTGTTTACAACAAAACAAAATAGGAAAGATAGCCAAGTCCAAATTCATATTGATACTGAGGTCATATCCCAAGTTCCTAAAACCAAATTCCTAGGTATTTACATTGATAGCCATCTGAGTTGGGATCAGCATATTGACCATGTCTTAACTAAAATTAATTCTGGAATTTATGCTCTAAAAAGGCTGTCTAACTTATGTAATCTAACTGTATTAAAAAGTGTATTTCATGCTCACGTTCAATCGCATGTATCTTACGGAATATGTGTGTATGGAGGTACATCCAACCAAAATCTCCATAAAATTTTAATTTGCCAAAAAAGAGCTGTAAGAGCAATGTTAAATTTACATAATGATGACTCGGTACGACAAAATTTCATTGATTTAAAAATTTTAACAGTTCATAGCCTGTATATTTTAGAATGTATTATTTATGTCAAAATTAATTTAGGAAAATTTTTAACACACAATGATATTCACCACTACGACACACGTAATAAAAATAAAATAGTTTTGGATAATCATAATTTAGAATTGTTTAAGAAGAAAACCACATATAATGGTGTAAAGTTTTTAAATCTTATTCCAAAAGAAATTGGCGAAATAAATGATCAGAAAAAATTCAGGTTATTGCTAAAGAATTTCTTGCTTAAAAATGCTTTTTATACATTTGACGAATTTTATAGCCTAAGAAACAACATGCAACTTAATTGAAATTTTAAAATGTTTTCGACAAGGTATTAAAGCATAGATTTAGACATTTAACTATAAGGTTTTAGATAAAAATTATATCTGGAACATACTTAGATATAGTCTGATGAGTTGTGACACTATTTATTGTATTTCAATGTACAAATATGAATAAAGATTATTTGAATTGAATTGAATTGAATTCAACTATGACACAGCATTCAACAATAGGCAAATTGCACTCAACAACATTGTTAAAAGTTTTGATAAACTATATCTTGAGCTTAATGCCACCAAAATTAATATTACAGTATTTTCAAGGAAAAGAAATAATGATAATGAACAGTATGGATATTTTTATGTTAATGGTCACAAAGTAACACCTAAAAATACTATCAAACTGTTAGGTGTGACAATAGATAATAAACTGTCATTTTCAGATCATATAAATAACCTATGCAACCAATGTCAAAAAGACATAAATATCCTTAAAATGTTAGCATGTGGAAGACAGGGATCTCATCCGGACCTCATAATTAAAGTATACAGAGGTCTCATACTGGCTAAACTGGATTATTGTAGTTTTTTGTTTGGTCATGTATCTGCAAAGTTACTAAATAAACTTGAAGTTATACAAAATCAAGCCTTGAGGATAACCACGAATGCATTTAAATGTACACCTATCATAGCTTTACAAACCGAAACCTCAACATTACCATTAAGTATGAGGCGTACTGCCATTGCAGAAAGTCATATACAAAATAATATATGATGAAGAACATCCAGCATACTATAAAATTAATTATCTCAATCTATTAATCAGCATGTCAAGTTATTGGAAGAATAAGAAAATCCCCCTGTATATAAAAGCCATACATAAGATTGGTGAAGTGGATCATAATTACTTTGACCATAAACTTAAAATACCAAACCACTGGGATTTGGACCGTCCAATTTTATTGACCAATCCAAATGTAGTATTTAATACATTAATAGATAATGAAAGTTACAGTAAAAAGACCTGTAATGCGGTGGTAATCCATCAGGGCATAAATAGAATGTTTGTAACAAAATATAAAGATTGTTTGGCAGTTTTCACAGATGGTTCAAAATGCAATGAAAAGGTTGGAGCTGCTGTTTATATTCCATCACTCCAAATAGAACACAAATTTAAGCTAAGCCAGCATATGTCGAGTTACTCTGCAGAAATATATGCAATTTATTTAGCAGTTGAGTTTGTTCTGCCATTAAATGAAGTCAGCATAGTTATATGCACTGACTCTTTATCAGCCATCATGGCATTGGAAAACTGCAGTAAGGGACATAAAGAAAATGGTATTATCATGATGATTTTTAAACTGTTGGTGGAAACACAGAAAAGAATATATATATTCAATGGATACCTGGACATATAGGAATCCATTATAATGAAAGGGTGGACAAATTAGCAAAGGAAGCAGCTAATGATGGCGTGGAAACACAATACCTGCCAGTACCTATTGATGATTTTAAAGCCTTCCAGAAAAAATTTTATGGTGTACAATTTACAAACCTCTTACAACAATCCTCAAAAGCTGGGTGGTTTAAACAGATTCAGAGCCAATTTACAAAATACCCATGGTTTAAATCATGTAATTTTAGCAGGTGGGAAATCATTAATATCAGTAGATTGAGGCTTGGTCATGGCAATGTAAATTCATGTCTATACAGAATAAAAAGATACTTCACTCCGCTATGCCTAAACTGCACAATGGCTAAGAAAGAGACAATGGAACGTGTTTTGCTGGAATGTCCCAATTACTCTTATGCCAGACAACTTAGTTACAAAAAAGTAAATCAATCAAGATATAAAGCCAATCAACAGAATTCGAAAATTATATTAATCGATTTGCTGCGAAAAGCAGACACTCAAATTTATAAAGAAATTAATGATTTAAAAAAAATAGTAAGTAGAACCATGTAAATTTGATTAGGTTATGGAACACTTAGAATACATGTTTGTTACCTAAATGGCCTGGGTGGCAGTGAAGAATATCAAAACCACTATCCTATAATTCAATCAAAAAGATATCCTTAGTTTTTCCTTCTCTTAACTAACCATAAAATTACACAGAACAGGTTAGAAATTATGGTTCTAGGGTATGATTTTACTCTACATAACCTTCATAGAAAACAAACAAAATGAAATAAACATCTGAGAGTCTAATAGCAATAAAAAAAAAAACATGACTTGGAAAATGCAAAGACTAACTGATTGTTCTTAGTTTGGCCGGCAACCACAAGGTTCATGTTTAAAAAGTGAATACGCCAAATAACTAGAAAGAAGACATAACAAGTGTACTACGTGGCCGCGTTATAAGTTTATAAAGGCCAGCCAACAGGCAAAAAGAAGAAAAAGAAAAAAAGAGGTCTACTTCCGTGCGAGACTGGACGATTCCTCCGTGAGCACCCGATGTTGTGTTTGTAGTGCTTGGACGAAATCTCTGTGAGCGCCTTATTGTGTATAGTTTTTATGGAGTAATAATCCTTGTGCGCCTAAATGTGTGACCTGTGATGGTTTCTTTTTAAGTTTTAAAATTTATTTTATTTGAATTTTGTGAAATGGAGAATAAAGACGAGAGACTTGTCAGTACAGTACCAGTGTGCTAGGGAACATTTCAGTACTGTTTATGGAGTGAACATTGTCGTTATACGAACCAGAAGGAAAATGTTTTGAAACTTTGTGTAGTGTGTAAAAAAATGTTTAGTAAAGAATAAACTTTGATTTCAGAGTAATAATTGAAATTACAATAATATCTCAAGAATTGAATTATGTTATTTTTGTAAGAAGTTAAAAACTAAGTTTAATTTCCATATATTATAACAGCAGGTTAAACATTTTTACAATGAATTGCATTATTCCTTAAAATAAATCATGTTGTTACTATACAATAAAATTTTGTAAGATTTTGAATTTCTTATTTGGAAAATTCATTACACATGAGAGTAATTTTTATTTAATTTCTAAAAATGAATATATTACATTGTAATTAAATCAGTATGAATATTTAAACAAATAAAAACAGTTTAAACGACTATGATATCCATTATTCGCTAACTTGGAGGAAACCTCCGTGAGCGCCTGATGGTGTTACTGATTTTAAGCGCCTGATGGAGGGTTAATAGAAAATATAACACATTTTTATCTTAAGAATTGAATGTCTCATATTATTTTAAAATATAAAAAATAACCATTTAATAATAAGTAAACATACTTTTTCAAGATACATATTCACAGCCCGTTATAAGAAGTAGTCACTTCTGTCGGTCAGTCTTGTGACTGCCTTTCCAATTTTTTTTTAAAAATTTTTATCTTCATATGAGATACTTTGAAGAGATAACACTGTATTTGTTTTTAAAAGAAAATAATTTTAATCCAGACATTTGCCATCGTTTGGTGAAACAAAAAATCAGTAACACTACGTTTCAAGATCTGCAACCTGATCCTGAAGAAGAGATCAGATTGCAGATCTCGAAACATAGTGTTACTGATTTTTTGTTTCACTGAACAATGGCAAATGTCTGGAAAAATCCTGATTCCTTCATAATCCTTCCATCGTCAAAAATAAACTTAAAACAAAGAATTTTCTGAATAATTCCTTAATCTGTCCGATAACTTATTACACTCGACCCAGCAGGGATCACTTCTGGCTGGTTTATACCTACCAGTTGAACCCACCACTGGGCACAGCAAAAACCGATGTGCCACTTCAACCTGGGCAACCTTATGGATGTCCAGTAGCGGCACATCACTAACCGCAAATGTTGAGATTCTGGGGTTCATGGGCAATTCGATAGGTCTAGTCTACTGTAGAAGATGACTGTTGGAGTTGGTGGGGTTTGTTCCCTTACCTCAGAGGCTCTTGTTAACCTCAACAAGGGTGTGCCACCCCCTGCCTACTTTGACTGGAGAGGCTGGTTCATAGCTGGCCTCCCCTTCTTCCGGGATGACTTTGAGATGTAGTGCCCTAATTCTTCCTCATGGATCTCAATAGGAGGCGGCCCCTACTCCCTAACCTTACCCATCCTGAATATCCTATCACTCCGGAAGCAGCGCAAAGGTTCTTACAGGACTAAGTGCAATTTATAAGCTTCTTGTCCTAAGAGAGAGAAAACAAAAAAATAATAAAACAAAAAAACCTATTACACTACCTTAATTCTTGAAGGGTTTTGTAGATACCCTTAAAACAATTAAAATGGCCAATACTGTGTTAACAGGATGTGCAAACAACACTTTATTGAATAACAACACCAGGAGTATCCAACTGAAGAAATAATGCTAACCACAATTATTATAAAAAAATTACTTTATTAAAGTAAAAATAATACTGACTGATAAATGCAACAACAAACAGTTAAATTACGATAAATAACAGATAACATTTAACAAAATCTAAAATAAATTAATATTAATACTGCCAGTTCATTTCTGTTCAAACAACTACTTTAACTGACTATAAAAGTCCTCCGAAGGAATTGATGCCCAAGCTGTGCAGGGAGTGTGAGAAGAGCTCTTTCTGTTTCCTCTTGTCACGGGCGAGCGTAGACATGTATACCGAGCGACAGTTGCTGATGTAGTCTCCTCCTCTCGCGTGTAGCGCTGCGTACATCACAGTGGTCGCACCTTCCTCGGGTGTCTGGTAAAAGTAAACAATAGTTGAACAACTCATACAAGTATAAGACCTATTAATTAAATTAGAAAATCCAAAAATATGGTGCTTGTAGAAATTGAAAAGCATCGATTTTAGCATCATAACTTAATCGACTCAAAGTTACATCCATCATGTTGTTTAATTTTTACTGTAGATTTAAGTAATAAACTCGTGTTTATTTACAAACATTCGGTAATCTGTCGAAAACTGGGTAAACGGTTTTAAATATAGCCCCGTATGCAAAAAAAAAAATTGAACATCGTTCAGGAAGTACAGTGAAAATGACTATTCCTAAATTGATTGACAAAATTCGTGATTATGGTTTTTATTTATAGAAAAATCAAAGTGTACGAACAATTAGTGAGGTCACAGGCATATAACATGATACACATCACTATTTTTCAAAACTGAGAAAGAGTAAAAACAAAAAGATTTTTAATGTTAATGGGATTTATTAATTTATTTGTGTTCCAATGGCTTAGCCATTTTGCAATGAATAATACAACTGAAAGAAAGAAAATAATAATTAACGTCATTGTATTTGGTCTTGAAAGAAACTGAAGATGGAGGAATTGGACAACAAGATTATGGCCAGTTCTATTTACCTACACTGATTACATAGACAAAACATATACACAACTGGAGTGCATTAATTATTGTTATATTGTTGTTTTACTAAAAAAAAATAATAGATACAAATCTTAATTTCAAAAATAAAAACCCTTTTATATCAAGTATTTATTTTTGCACTTTTAATTACCAAAAGTTTACAATAAGATTGAAATTCTTACAATGTACATCTAAATTTTCCCAGTGACTATTTTTATTACTAATCTTGTAAAAATAAGGTTTATAGTGAACAAGGATATATGTCATCACCAAATATATGACTTTTGTTATAACCTTCCAAAATCCTATTCTCTAGATGGTTCAAAATGTTGAATAAAACTTATTAAAATATCTACTCAAAATAATTTAAATAATTGTTAACTGATCCTGATATCTAAGCAATTTCAAAAACATCTTTATTTGATGAAGAGATTTAATAAACTTGTCTCTTGGATAGTAAAGAGTAGATTATATAAGAATTGTACAGAACAATAATTTCTAGTCTGGAAATAGTAACAATATTTTTCCTGGCATGAAAGGTACTGACATACCCCTACATGTCACAACTTACAAATCTCACTAATTGGCAAGTGCTATGTTTACGTAATTCAACTCCTTCCTCTTTACCTAATTTTACCACCTTCAAAACTATATTGAAAATTGAGAGTAAAATTGTTTCTCTTATCATTTTATTATTAGGAAGGCTACCTGTAGGTTATAATTACTCAGGTTTGTAGGAGCGATGAGCACTGGGAAAGTATTTTTCTGGACAAAAAATTTCCTACCACCATAATCTTTTAATCACTATGTCCATAGAGAGTACTTGCACCCATGTTAAATTCAAGCTAAAATTAAGTTACTAAAAACCGTCGTTGTTGTTAACGTGTTGCATATAGAATCCTTCTATACAATGGACATTTTTTCTTTCATATTCTGATTTCTGAGATATTTGCCAACTACGTCCCGAGGGGAAAAGATTTGCTGTTCTAAGCTGAGGTCTTTCGATGCATTACAAATTTGACTTGATAGCTGTCTCGGACATAGAAGCAACATCATAACTACTATGACGTTATAAAAACAATATAAACCGAAAAAACAGAAGCAACCATGATCTTGTGGAAACACTAAACTGTCAGTGAGACAAGAGAAGAGACAGCCAACCCTGTTATGAAGAGATGTATTACTTGTAGCATCTCGGTATTACCTGAGTGTACAACTCAGAAACAGCTACATATGCACAACAATTATTTTATAAATATCCTAATAATTCACTTCAGAAAAATTAAAACCAAAGTCCCAGTTCTATTCTCCTACACACTGACAGAAAACTACAGTATGTGTTTCTGACCATGTCCGTCAAATTTAATACACATTTAGGATAACAGTAACACGTTCTGACTTAAAGTAGATCAAACGTTTTGTGCTGAAGCAACTAATGTGCAGTGTTGGATTTCTATTAATGACAAAGATGTTCTGCCACAAAGAGTTATAGCATTAAAATGCCAAAATACATTTTAAGTTGTCTAAACACTCTGCTAAGAAAAATAAATAAAATAAGAAGTCTTAATATTAAATTAATGTTGTAGTAAAAGTATTTTCTTTCTACGAGTAAACAAAAAGTACACCTCTCACTATATATTACCTTACTTGGGACTATATCTACCTTAAAAAGCAGGCCAGGAGCCCATGGCATGACAGTCTTCATGAGGGTGCCGTTGAAGAGGTCGGTTGTCTACGATGCCAGGGTGGGCGGCCACCACACTCACTCTAGAGTCGATAGCACGCAACTCACGATGTAACAGCTGTGTGAACATGAGCTGAGCTAGCTTCGACTGGGCATACGCTGCCTGCGTGATGAAGCGTTTTCTATTGGCAAAACATCATCTTATCGTATTTGATATAATACCATAACTCAATAACTTAAGTTCTACATATTTCTTGTATTTATATTTTTCAATTTTTTGTCTGTACAGTTCTTTATTAGCATTTCAAAGAAATTTAATTTATTCTTTACAATGCAAATTTGAATGGGTAATAAATAGGAGTGTTCATGAAAATTTGCAGTAGTTTAATGATAGTACATTTTTGCAAGTGTTGTTTTCATTTTCTTGAGTTGCAACATAGCTCCACCAAAGATCACGAATTTCAGATTTTCCATGATTCAGAAGTGCTTGGGAAAGAAAAAAGATGATGATAAGCAGAAAAATGTTCATGATGATACCAGCAGATAATAAATTTAAGGGTCAATCACAAGTTTGTTTACAGTACAGTAACAGATCAACTGATCATGACAAGCAGGGCAGTAGCATATGGTGCTCTGTTCCCCTCCTCATTTTCTTAAGACAAGAAGCTTAGAAATTGTGTTTAGTTGTAAAAGAACCTTCGTGCGGTTTCTGGAGTGATAGGATATTCTGGATGGGTAAGGTTTGGGGGTATGGGCCGCCTCCTGTCAAGATCCATGAGGAAGGATTTTAGGCATTAATTCCCGTTATGTCTCCTTGCAAAGGGGATCCAGCTCTGTACCAGCCTCTCCAGTCAGAGCAGACAGGGATTAGCATGCCCTTATGTCTAGGTTATGTGCCATTATGCCACCCAACTCCAAGAGTCATCTCCTGTAGTAGACTAGACCTATCGATCTACCCCTGCACCCAATATCTCGACATTTGCGGTTTGTGATGTGTCGCTCCTGGGCATCCATAGGGTTGCCAATATTAAAATGACAAATCTGTTTTGGCTGTACCCTACTTAGGTACAACTGGAAGGTTTTAGGTACAACAGCCAGAAGTGAATCTTCCTGGAGAATCCACACCCCTAAACAAAGGGTGAGTTGTCGCAAAAGTCTGTCAGTCAATAGACAAAGATGTCTGAGCCACCTTATACAACAAGCAACAACGATACAATCTAAACTTTTCACCGGATAAACACAAACTGTACATATGCACGTCAGCAATTCTCAACTGCAGATGTAGGTATACAGCACTTAAAGGGTTAAAAATATTTATGAAAACATTAATATACATTAATGATAGTGAAAAAAAATGGTTTAAGCCAGATTTGCTAGCTTACATTCCTGTCTGCTTTAGACATCACTTTTAGTTGTTTGAGAGTTGTGGTTGAAAGAGTACATTCTTAATCATTTAAATATCCTGCTG
>NW_025780356.1:0-37121 GCF_021130785.1 Homalodisca vitripennis | reverse complement strand
GGGAAAAATTTAAATTTTTTAAAAGCTTCATTTTAATAGAACATTCAACTTCAAAAAAACTAAAAGAAAATTGAATTTAGATTATTCATACTATTTTAAAATTGAGACATCTCACAATTCTTCGACTAAAGTAAGGGTTATAAATGTATACTATAGTTTTAGTAAAGGAATTAACTCTGTTCTTATGTAGTGAAAGTTAATATCGTTTCACTTAACAACTGTGTCTTGAGGAAACACAAGTTTTCGTGAGACACCAATTATATAATATGGGTATCACCACAGTAGCTGACAAAATTATATAGTTTGATACATAAAATTAGCTTACAAACTTTTAATTCAACTCTAAATAAATAATGTGCTCTAGCTTAAAACAAACTACTGGGTCCAATAATGATGTATCTCATTCAAAATTTCGGGAGAGGGGCTTGAGTTTCCAACTCCCCCCTCCTTAAATTTAACCATGGTATATGATAACTCAAAATTAAATTCTTGGTCATAGGAGTAATTTAATGTCGAAACCATATGGTTATTTTTATACCATAAACCATAAGTAAAAAATTTTAAATTTTTATTCTATTTATAAATTGAATGAGGTTATATATTTAATGGTTTTTACATTTATTTAATTATTTCAGACAATTGTATACATTTTTAAAGAAACGAAGGTATATAAATCACGATATGGTAGGCACCTAGTTGGAGAGTTTTTATTGAAGAGAACTGTTCACAAAGTTTATGATGTAGAGTATATTAATTATTGCTCGTTAACAATATTTTAGATTATCAGTTGAGAGCAATGTGTAACATTTTACATTGTACAATTTGTTAAAATATCTTTCAGAAGGCATAATTTATCGCATGTCTGTATATCTGTCCACAGGATATATTAAGAATAAAATTATCTGTATACTTGACACTTTGCCTCTATTTCTTTATAGGCAAAAATGTGTCAGCATTTTAAGTTTTATGATGTCCCTCCATGGAAATTTTGTCCATTGATAAGAAGCGTAACTAACCGCCAGAAAATAATATCGAGAACGAGTTCAGTGATTGACTTGAAAATTGTGCATATTTTGCTTTTAATTCAGGAGAATGCAAAATTATCCTTCTGTCTGTTTGTGTCCTACAGGATATTTCGTGATCGAATTGAGCTACAGCGAAGCCTGTTTCGTGATACGAAGTCTGGCGTACTCTTAATTTCTCTAATTGAAGTAGTCGTGTTAAACATTGTATTATTGTAACTTATCAGTTATTTTATTGGCTAAGAGTTAGGGAATCCTATCACTCTTCAGGCATGCAAAAATGTCTCTTAATTTTTGTCCGCAGGGATGTCTCGAGAGATAATTGAACTAAAGACTTAAAATTGTTCATGACACTTAATTTCCTGTTAGGAAAGATCGATTTCGGTGATGATGTCCATTCACGGGATGTCCCACATTCTATTCTTAGGGAAGCCTGATACGCGACACGTGGTCTGGATTACCCCTCCTACCTTGTATACGTGTATTTGGACACGAAATCGGTTTTGTGTTTCTCTTTAAAAAAATTTTTTATTTTGTTCTTGTGATAGTAAAATCAAATAACAACTCCTCCCTCCAAATTATAGATTGTATATGCTGTTAAAGTATTATGAAACAGTTAAGCTTAAACACTATTTCAATTATTTAACCAACATTTTTCGATGTGTTCACTAATGTATAGACCATAGAGGGTAGTTATAAAATGTAGCTATGATTATAATTTTTTATTTCATATCAAAATATGTGTATAGTCAAGCCAATTTGAATACATAATAACACTAAATATACCAAACAATTTGGAGTGCACTGAAGCCAAACACGAAATTGAGAAGCAGATAACCAAAATTATAGTCAAAAATTAAGTACAATCTCATCATTGTAATAAAATCATCGATGAATGAAGGGATATGTCCTAAATTTAGATATAATAATTAGATCACTAAGGGTGTGGTATTATCATAGCGAAATTGTGGAGTGGGCCCGCGGATCAATTCTTCCCTAGAACAAAAATCTGGAAATTTATAATACAAAATATACAATTTATGTATACCTGTACAGTTTGTCTACAGTTTTAGGAGGACATTAAATCAATAAAATAATGAATTAGTGTTTTAATGAATTGTGATCTAATTATTTGTTGTTTGACAACCTTTGTAAAATTTGCTCGATTTTTGAATTTTCGTATTGATGGAATAAAAATGCAATTTGTTTCCATCCTTGCAGAAAATAATTCTACTTACACTACTAACTCTTACTTACAGAAATTTAACTACCTATACCTTAATAATTGTAATGGTTCTTACAACTCATCTGGACGATTCTACGCTTATAATTCTCTGTAACATCGCTGTAATAAATATGACTGACTGAATGTATATTCCGCTTACAGTAGATCAAATGTTGTTGTGACCTTGAAATCTTCCCACTACACTAATAACAATATAATAACTGATGAGTAATAACTTTTCAACGCAACATGTTTTATACCTGTATAATAAACTGAGACAGGTTTTCTTTCCTCATCCTAAAAATAAGCTTTATTGTCATTTACAACTAGTATTTACTTCGCCAGTTTTCCTTCGTGTTTCCCATTATATTATCTTTACGGTTCTTCTATTTTCGTTTCCACATCAACTGTAAGAGTTTAAATTTATTTATTTTATACTAATGTATTTATTTATACTAATCCCTTCTCCTCTCCTGGTACGAGAAGGTCACGTGGCCTCAGTCACGTGCAGTGTACGTTAGTCAGTGCAGTGTGTAGGCCAGTGACCTTGCTAGCAGACACGGTTTCGGAGTTAGCTCGGCCCGTGTCATCGTAGTCATTAGTATTATTAGTTCCTGGGTTCACAACCAGCGCCTCTGACAGTAATAATATCTCCAACTGCTTCCTGCACTTTCCACGTTACATTTAATTACTGGCAGGGTTGTTTGGTTGTGTACTTTACTAAACGGAGTTTTTGTGGCGAACATTGCCATAATACATTGTAATGCTCTAGATTCAAAAACTTTATACAAATTACACATGATTAATGTTCGAGGTAAAAGAAACTAACCTCCGTTATACCTGAGGATCAAGTGCATGTGATTGATCTTTAGAGCAGAATAAATGGTTAGTTGCAGAACTAAATAGATCTTACAATTTAGAATGGACGTTATAGCATAGATAAACAACAACAAAAATAGAGGACCTAAATAGAATCCCTGAGGAATTCCTGAATTTAGCAACACACACTGATGCCGTGTTCAACGTTAGGAGATTTCGAAACGTATAAAAACAAAGTTGTAAATTATGACAGAATTGTTAAACTACGTTTCCGTTTTTCCTCTCGGCGGCATGTGAGGTTTAAATTTTTTTCGGTTTTAAAACTTTGAGCAACCGCCATATTGAAACTCTAAAGATGCATAAGGTATGCCAGAAATAATTACCTCATTAAAAACGTCCTAAAAACGTTCAAACAAACAAATGGGGACAGCCGCCATCTTTAAATTTTTAAGTACCATTTGTATACACAGTTGGGTTGGAATTCATTTGAAATACCGGTAGTTATTGTATTCACTTGTATTGCTATTATTAATTGTATAGTTTTCAATAAGGCCGGCATCTAGGGTTCTTACGATGTATAGACAAATTTAAGGGAAAAGTTGAAAATGGCCTGCGAATTCCGTAATTATTCTCAACTATTGCTATCTGTAATCTTCGGAATTAGTTACAGTCTCATTATAGCGGACATTATTGACTTGTTTCACTAAATACATCAATCGTTTACATTATCTAAAATTGTGGTTTTTACATTAGTACATGTTTATCTGGGTTATGATTCAATACTGATAAAAAATAAAGAATTAAAAAACTACATTCTTAGAAACCAGTAATGTATTTATAACTTTTATTACTCGTTTACAAGTATTTTGTACGGTTTTTCGAAACGGCAGGTCTTCTAAGTAACTGAAAATAACACTGCACTTTAAATGTGCGACCTATTCGATTCGCCAAAGCAACACCTTTACCTATGAATGGGAATATTCAATTTAGTGTTTAAATATCAAAGTCATATAAAGTCTACCTTTCTTACGATTGTGGTTGAAATAGTACGTAAATATTCTAAACACATTTTTATGGTAATTGTGTTTACATTTCAACCCTCCCCTCTTCAAACATGTTCTATGTATCAAACAGTGTTAAAGTCTGAATAATCTAAATGGTTTTTAATCCAATTATTCGAAATGTAAAAGATTTCAACTCATAACCTCTTTTTTCTCATAAAATAATCAATTTAAACTAAAGAAATATATACTGAATTTGTTAAGTATGCTGAATAAAATTATTTATTTTAGTTCGTTGCTGAAGCAATAAAAAAATAAATATTCGTATGATTATAATTTAAGGTTACTAAGAGAAATCTTAGAAATAAGAAAAAAGAAATAAGTTTAAATAACAAGATGGCATATCGTTGACAAGCTGGCTGATAAATAGCACTATTGATCATGGTTGGTAGTTGGTTCGTTAAACTTCAGCTAAGCTCCACCCCTTTCAACACGACTATACCGACAAAACGCTTGTTAATGGCGGTTACAGTTTAACATATTTTGACTGATGGCTCTCCAGAGAGAAGCCGAAATATTTAAAGAACTTCATTGTGTAAGCAATGTTTCAACGCTGTGAGAATTTTGATGTCATCTGTATGATTATCATCTATAATTCCCAACTAAACAACCAATTTATAAAAATATTAAACAATTATATCCAAAAGATTGATATTTTTATCTTGACAAAATCTTTGCAGAACACTAATTAATTATTGAGTGGGTCGAAATAAATAGGTACAATTAGTTTTTTCCACGACTGACTTATTTTGTTAAAACCTTGTAACAGCCTGTTTTTAAAACACTTTTGCTTCCAAGTGGTACAGTGTATTGTAGTAGTAGTAGTAGTCATTGTAATCATTTCGTGTAAAATCTAAATTTAAAGTAAAAAGTTTAAGGATGTCTTATTTTACCAGAGTAGACATCCCGCGGATCTGGCGCTAACATGGGCTCTTATGGGAGGGAGAAATTCCCTCATTTGCTGGAGAAATCCCTTCATGTGCGGGAGAAATTCCCTGCTCACACTCTTATCCTATGAAAATGTTCCAAATTCTGTCGAAATTATCGTGTTTTTCGGTAAAATCGGTGATTTGGGGTGTGAAAATCGTTGTTTTTCGGTAAAATCGGTGATTTGTTGGGTCCGGTGAGGGAGAAACGAGGGACGGAGGGAATTCCAATATGGCGGCGAGGGCGGGAAAAATTGGCGGGAACAGGGGAACCTAACCTCACTTTCTTGGTTTCCCGCGTATTCAATATGGCTGCGCCCATGATGAATTGGCGGGAACAGGGTAACCTAACCTCACTTTCTTAGATGGCTGCGCCCAGTTGGCGGGAACAGGGTAACCTAACCTCACTTTCTTAGATGGCTGCGCCCAGTTGGCGGGAACAGGGGAACATAACCTCAATTGTGAAATTGGCGGGAACAGGGGAACATAACCTCAATTGTGAAATTGGCGGGAAAGTAAACTAAACAAGAGAAATAAAGACGAATCGTACCTTATTGTGTGATGATATAGAGCTGAGCATAGGGGTTCCAGGAGTTTAAAATAAAACATTTTTGGGTAAAAACTAATTTATTATACTATTTCTAAACAACTATTCACATTGGCACTCTTCACTCCCGCCACACAGATAGCAATATGTGGTGGTGACGTCATCAGAGGAAGTCTGTAACATAAATAGACCTGAGTTAGCCAGCTATGAACAAGAAAATTCCGCGCTTCCCCACTGGCTGGAATAAGCGCGTCCTTGATTGGATGTAAATAGTATCTAAGCGCTCTGATTGGTGGAACCTGAGAGGCCGGCACTCCTTCCTCTCTCTCTCCCGTCAGATCCGTGCGGGAGGTCAGGGAGATAGGACGTGTGTCGCTCTGAGTTTTACACAATTATTTAAACAATTACGATCTTTTGATATTACTGGAGTAAAATAATTCAATCTAATACGTTAAAATATTTTTACTAATATTCATTTTAATTACCGTTAATACTATTCTTGTAATTATTTTTCTTAATCTAAATAGAAATTATCGTTACTAGTAGCAGTTAAGCTTTTTAATCATTTAGTTGCTTTTCTAACGTAATATCGTTTCTATAATACCATATTGTAAACATGTCTTACGAAAATATTGAAGTAGATTCTGAACCTGTATATATGGATATGGAGTTGGATCCTGTAAAAATTCTAGGAAGGAACGAGACTTACATAAAAAAATATAGGGTATACGGTACTAAGACCACCTTTAAATTCAATCCCGTCCCTGAAAACATTAATGAAATCGATTGGCTAAGGACGGGATTTTCTAAAATTGTAAATGAAATGAAAGCAAATTGCACTGATTCGGACTACCTCGGATTTACACTTCATAGTCTAAATTTAAAAAGTAAAGATCCGGGCTACGTAGCATTTCGACCAGCTGATCAGGTCAAAGACGATGTCCTTTTTGAAATTTTCGGGGGGATAATTCAAAGTAACGCGGACTCTGTAAAATCTACCGATACGTTCAAAGTCGAATGTACGCGTGTCAATCTCCCTGTTGGTAGTGGTGGCCTCAGAAGACCAGGTTTGTACAATAATTTCCAAGAAGAATGTAAAGCACGTAAAGGTATCGTAGTTATTAAGAATAGCGATAGTCTGTGTCTGCCCCGAGCTATAGTGGTAGCAAATGCCTACGCCAAAAAAGATCCTCAACTTAAGGCTATACGTGAAGACAAGGGTAAGCGACAAACTCTTAGAGCCCAAAAACTGATGACTAAAGTCGGGGTCCAAATTTCTGAACAGGGAGCGGGGGTCCACGAACTTTCAAAATTTCAAGAGCACCTCAAAAAATATAATATTACAGTTTACAACTATAACAGTAAGGGTAGGGACGTGTATTTTAACGGTAATAATGAAAGTGCTTTGTACAAAATTAACCTACTGTATCATAACGGTCATTATAATGTGATCACATCCCTCACTGCAGCTTTTGCGTGCCATTTTTTCTGCGAAGCATGCCATGTCCCTTACGACCACAAAGCTGAACACAGATGTTCAAATGTCTGTCCTGCGTGTCAGACAGTCTCTCCGCCCTGTAAAGAGGAGCATGGAGGAATAGTTTGCCCAAATTGTAACATCACTCTAAAAAATCAAATATGTTTCGCGGCTCACCAGGGTGAACGGTGTAAATCTGTTAATAAATGCAAACAATGTCAAAGACTCGTATTTCTGAAACAGCGTAAGTCAAAACATGTGTGCGGGGAAGTGTTTTGTAAAATCTGTAATGATTTCAAGGCCCCAAACCACCAGTGCTACATGCGAGTCGACACAGGCAAGCCCAAAACCGAAGACTTTCTGTTCATCTTTTTCGATCTGGAAACAAGACAGGACGAGTACATTGACGATAAAAGGGTTCATAAAGTAAATCTATGTGTCTCGCAACAATTCTGTTTCAAATGTATCGGTGGTGGAAATTGTGAACATTGTAATACCCGTACTCGAGTCTTTAGACAAGATCCTGTAGTTAAATTCATGGATTATGTGATGGATGTTAGAAAAAATTTCAAAAACGTTTGTGTAATGGCTCATAACGGCCAGGGCTTTGATTTTCAGTTCATCTTAAAGTACGTACTGGAACAGACAAAATTCACTCCAGAGCTAATTATGCGTGGCACCAAAGTAATTCTCATGGAATTGGACAACGTGAGATTTATCGACTCACTGAACTATTTCCCCATGGCCCTCTCAGCACTCAACAAAGCCTTTGATCTACCCCCAGAGAAGAAGAAGGGTTACTTCCCTCACTTGTTTAACACTCAGGCAAACCAAAACTATGTAGGCCCCATCCCACCCAAGGAATACTACTGCCCTGAATCGATGTTCGAAAAAAGTTATACAGATTTTGAAAATTGGCATAATGACCAGGTCAACAAAAACGTAGTTTTTGACTTTCAAAAAGAACTTATTGAGTATTGTATTTCAGATGTAGACATATTGGCGCAGGCGTGTATTAAGTTTAGAAACATGTTTCTCGAAGAATGTAACGTAGACCCGTTCATGGAAGCCGTCACCATAGCCAGCGCCTGTAACTTGGTGTTTAGACGTAAGTTCTTAAAACCCAATACTATTGGCCTGGTCCCTAACAATGGATACAGACTTGTTGACATGCAATCCCCCATCGCTTTACAATGGCTGACTTGGGAGGAGGATCAGCGTAGTGTCCGCATTCAGCATGCAGGGCGGGAAAGAGAAGTCAAAATTGCCGGTATGAAAGTAGACGGTTTTGACGGTGAACGCGTGTATGAATTTCAGGGTTGTTATTTCCACGGGTGCCCTAAATGTTACAAGTACGAGAGGGAAGTGCCCTTACCCGACGATCCCTCAGACTCTTTGCATCTGAGGTACGAAAGGACCAAATCCAAAATAGCTAAACTCCAAAATTCCGGATACGAAGTTATCGAGATGTGGGAGTGTGAATTTAAGAAAATGAAAAAAGATCCTAGATTGGCATACCTAAATTCATTACCAATTCTAAACACGCTCCCACTTAATCCAAGAGACGCCTTCTTTGGTGGTAGAACAGGCAACGCAAGAACATACCACAAGTGTGCAGAGGGGGAGTCTATACAGTATGTGGACGTATGCTCTCTCTATCCTTTTGTTAATAAATTTAAAATGTATGTAAAATCTCATCCTAAAATCTATGTGGGTGACAGAGAATGTAGGGGGCGAGGCATGCAGGCTGAAGGTCTTCTTAAATGTAAAGTCCTGCCCCCGCTAAAGTTGTACCACCCGGTTCTCCCTACACGCATGAACGATAAATTAATGTTTGTTTTATGTAGGACGTGTGGGGAGGACATGTACTCGGGTGACTGTGCCCACACCACGGAAGAGAGAGCATTGACAGGGACATGGACGATGCAGGAAATTAGAAAAGCTGTAGAAAAAGGCTATACCATTTTAGAAATGTACGAATTATGGGAATACGAGGTAGTGACATATGAGGATGGCGGACTCTTCACAGACTTTGTAAATAAATTTCTAAAAATTAAACAGGAGGCATCGGGCTACCCTTCCTGGTGTCTCACTGATCAGGACAAAGAAACGTACATTAAAAAATATTTTGAACATGAAGGTATCAGACTTGACCAAACAAAAATTGAAAAGAACGCGGGTCTTCGCTCCCTCGCGAAATTAATGCTAAATTCGTTTTGGGGAAAATTCGGACAGAGAGAGAACCAGACAAAGACATCGATAATACGATCACCCGACACATTTTTCAAACTACTAACCAGTCCCGGGACACAAGTAAATACGGTTCAAGAAATTAAACGAAGAGGTTCTCCTCGTAAATTGGCAAAACATAGAAGAGGTTAGCGAGTCCCTCAGAACCGTCAACGTCGTCTTGGCCGCTTTTTAACCACATCTCACGCGAGGTTAAAACTGTATGAACACTTGGAACAGCTACAATCTCAAGTCCTTTACTATGACACAGACAGTGTACTGTACATACATAAAAACGGCATGTATAAAGTTCCTACCGGTGACTACCTCGGGGAGATGACCGATGAGTTGGTCGACTACGGTCCCGGGTCATACATTGTAGAATTCGTTTCTGGTGGTCCTAAAACCTATGCCTACTTAGTGTGGTCCACAAATAAAAATTCGTTAGTTGAAGTCTGTAAAATAAAAGGTCTCACTCTAAATTTAAAAACTAGTAAACGTCTAAATTTTGAAAAATTAAAAGAAATGGTGCTTAGTGAAACGGATCCAACTCTAGAAATAACAGAAAACCGTATTAGACGGACAAAAGACAAAAACATAGTTACCGTAGAAGAGACTAAACTATTTAAAATTACTGGTCCTAAGCGTAAGCGGGAAGGAGAGTATGAGACACTACCGTATGGCTATAGTAAAGTTTCTAAATATTAGTATATTATAGTATACTTACAGTAGGTGTAAATACAGCCTCCTTCACTCTTCTAAACACAGACACCACAAACAATAACCTTCGTAGGTCAATGCTTTTCCCCCTCATCCTCTTTAACTTCTCCCGCGATTTGCTCGAGTAGATGCTGCTTCTCCTCCATCACTGACCGAGACTGAACGCTCTCCTCGCAACCGCGTACCCCCACTACCACACAGCGTCCACTGACTTTCCTGTCGCTGTGCTTGCTACCGGCCCTCGCAGACCCAAAAGCCTGAGTGTGTGTGTGTATGGGCTCTGAGGTCCCGGACAGAGTGGTTGCGATCCTTCAGGTGGCCTAAACTCCATAATTCCTTGGGATCATGTATGAATGTGTGTGGCAACGAGGCGGGCTAAACCCCATAGATGTACTCTTGCCGTGAATGTGCCGAGAGGTTCGTGGCCTTGGGGTTTGAATGTGATCCTTCAGGTGGACTAAACCCCATAATTCCTTGGGATCGAGTGTGAATGTGTGGGAGATAGCGATGGACCGGTTCAGCCATGACAAATTACAAATGTATATAGTGTTGATATTACTGTAAAATTGTAAATATTGCTGTAAACACCTATATTTGTGCAAAGTGTGAGGTCTCAGTGGGGGAGTCGGTGGTGGTGGGAGAGTAACCGTGGAGGCAGTGGTGGTGGTGGGAGAGCACTTCATTCTCAATCATGGCGTGGAACCCAAAGAGCCTCTATGATCTTTGTCTGCGGCAAATTGCCCAACACCGTATTGACTTCTTACGATATAACCAGATCCCCGAATCCATCCGTCGGGAAATTAAATCTAAACATCTTGAATACTGCTTTGAATTGGTAGTCAGATACAAAGAAGTTTACGACGGACGCGGACTACGCAGACTTTGTCATATGTGTGCTCGAGACCGTTCAGCTGTTTGGCAAAAAGAATCGTCGACTGCGTATTACTTCACGGAAGATACATTTTACACAATGCGTAGTTTATGGGAGTGCACATTGTGTAACAATCGGCTCTTTTACTATAGGACCGGGCGTTGCATGTGCGATTATTCCATTGTCTAAGCAACAAGGGATGGGACAGTATTTGGTCACCGGGCGACAACCAGTTACTTCTGGACTGGCCCTAAAAATCAAATACTGTTTAACCTGGGCATCGAGCATGCGAGTGTTCGATGTGGGTGTTCCAAACCACACCACTTAGACTAATATAAATACCGGTATACAGATTTTTTCTTCATTTACAAAATGGACGCTATAGCGAAAGAACTGCACAAACCGGCTAGGAAAAACTATCCCAGACGCAGGGTTACGCTGAAGGGACTCAATGATCTATACCAGGCTGACCTAGTAGAGATGATCCCGTATTCAAGGGTGAACAAAGGTTACAAGTATATATTGACAATGATAAACTGCTTTAGTAAACTTGCGTTTGCCATTCCTTTAAAAAACAAGACCGGTGCAGAAGTCGCGCATGCACTAGAACCTATACTGTCTAAACACAAGATGAAAAACCTTCAGACTGATCAGGGTAAGGAGTGGTACAACACTCACGTCAAAAAGCTAATGGACAAATATAAAATAAACCTTTACTCGACCTACTCACATCTGAAAAGCTCTATTGTAGAGCGTCTAAACAGAACATTAAAAGAGAAAATGTATAGAAAATTCACGACACGTGGAAGTTACGAATGGTTCAGTATTCTATCTGATATAGTCAAGGAGTACAATAATAATGTCCACAGAACAATCGGTATGAAACCAAAAGACGTTAAACAGAAACACGTAAAACAAATCCTTGTCCGTTTAAACAAAACCACAAAAAGAAAACAAAAAATTAAAATCACTAAATTCAAGCTAAACGATAAGGTAAGGATTAGCAAATACAAAGGAGTTTTTAAAAAAGGTTATCTGCCTAACTGGACAAATGAAGTATTTACAGTATATGCAATAAAACCTACAAAACCCGTAACGTACATTCTACAAGACTCTAAAGGTGAAGTATTGAAAGGTGGGTTTTATGAACAAGAACTCCTCAGGTCCAAAACTGGTAATGTATATCTAGTTGAGAAAGTGTTGAGGCGGAAAGGAGACAAAGTACTTGTTAGATGGCAAGGGTTCGATAAAAACAGTGACACATGGGTGAGCAAGCATGACATCACCACACACTGAGTGTGACTGCAACTGCAGTCGTGGGACCGGATGCAGCTGCACCAGCCGCTGCGTGGGAGCGGATGCAGCTGTGCGCTCCAACGTCCAGGAGGGCTACCAGTTCAGCTCTGTTACTTTATATACTATGTCATAATAATGTGCAACTTAGTTTATCTTCGACAATGAGACTGATTAGTCAACCTGTGAAATTACCAGTGAGAAACTTTGACGAGTTTGTAGGTGGTGGTATGAATCGTACAAATAAAAACGGTCCTCTGCTACCTGACACGATTCGCGGATTAATTGTTGGACCGTCCAATTGCGGTAAAACGAAACGTACTGTTTAACCTATTGGTAGATCCTAACGGTTTGAGATTTGAAAATGTTTACGTGTTTTCAAAATCACTCTACCAACCAAAGTACCAGCTACTATCCAAGATTATGCCGAAAGAGATCGGATACCACGCGTATGATGACAATGCATCTGTCATACACCCGAGTGAGGCTAAACAGAATTCAGTAATGATATTCGACGACATAGCCTGTGAAAAACATAACAATATACGAAACTACTTCACCATGGGTAGACACAAGAATATTGACACATTCTACCTAGGTCAGACCTACAGCCATATACCCAAACAGCTCGTTAGAGACAATGCCAACTTTATCGTACTATTCAAACAAGACGAAAACAAACCTTCACCATGCATACAGTGACCACGTCAATACCGATATAGACTTTGAAAAGTTTAAACAAATGTGTGCTCTGGCGTGGAAAGACAGACACGGCTTCCTGGTCATATGCAAGGACTGTGACATTGATAAAGGCAGGTATCGTATCGGAATCGATAGTTTCATTCAAGATCTATGATGGTAAGGATATACCACTACAATGACCTCAGAGGTTTCTCAATCCAGAGATCCAACAAAGTCCATTCAAACCTGTGCACCTGGTACTATGCCGATAAGAAAAAGTTTTGCGGTAATTACTGTAGCAGACGCGGACCACATGGTTTTCTCTTCAATAGGAGGTGCTGGAGACATAAGCGTGTAGGGATGTACAGTGCTAGTCTACCACCCGTAATCTTGTTAATGATTTCAGCAAGCGAACGGTTCTACAATCGCGATATATGGATAGAGTTTGTGAAAAGAAGTCAAAACAAAGGGGTACCGCTCGAACTCGTGGTGTACCACGAGGACATGCTAAATAGTACGGTAAGAAATCCACAGAACATGTTATCCAGATTCAGACCGTTTCCCGATCAATTCGGTCAAATCGTACCGTTGAGAAACGCTCATGGTAGTGTAAACTTTGCGCAGACCTGTATAAGGATGCTCCAGTACGGGTGTAACATACCGCATGCAGCTCGCTGTATTCTCATTACAGAGAGAACAATACCAATCAGGAACCCTGTCAAGATCTACAATCGTGCTCTAGCTTCAAAGTGCTACATTGACATTAGCTACAACGTAGGTTACGGCCCCGTCCCAGACGGTTTACCGCGAGGTCAAAGGAAGAAAGATTTTGCTGGTGTAAACAATCTTTGTCAAAGTCTGTTTACGACAGAATTTCTCAAATTGGCTTTACCGACCGTACCAATGTACTGCGATAAGTTCGGAATAACACTGCGTGACGGGACTTACTCAATTACAAATACCAAACAGTTTGAGGCTTGGAGGAGTTTTACAGGAGCTAATCCAAGTGAATTCTGGTTACTCAACTCTTACATGATTCACATACACAGTAGGGTGAACAGACCTATAGAGCATCTGAAACAATATATGGAAAAGCACGTGGAGAGTGACAAGTATACTGTAGCTGAGATACCCCAGTGGAGAGACGGATGGAAAAGGACCTTTGTGTTCAGGGACCCTGATAGACCTGTACAGATACCGAGAACAGTTTACCTAAGAGGGCTAGGTACCGTGGTGTCACTAAAGCAGGTCGTACGCTTTCTAAGAAAGCATAAAAAACGAGCCCTCTTCTTTAGACAGGTTGAACTGCCATAAAGTAGTTAGTATTAAAGTACTAAAACCGAGTCACATTGTCAGTTTAAACAATGGCTTCAAGGGAGAAGGACCTTACTCTCAGTATAACTCGTTTGAGGAAAGCTATAAAGCAAAAGTATAAACAGTTCAGAGAAGGAACTCTGGCCACAGACGTATTTCTAGAAAAAACAGTACAAACCTATCCTGTCAGAGTTACGAAAAACAACAGGATCTGTAAAAACTGAACCGAAAACCGAACCAAAGCAAGAAGAAGAAGAGGAAAATGAAGATGAGGCAGCCGTACAGTTCACTCCGGACGTTATGTCAACCCCCAAAACACCTGCGTTCCTGCAGGACGATGATGTGCTTGAAGCAGGACCGTCGTCACCAGACGTCAGTGATATACTCAGCACGAAAGAAGGACAACTCTCAGCATCTGCATGGATACAGAACACGTTCTCCCATCCACTAACCATAAGGTACATGACAAGTATGATGAAGGATATGTCAGGTAAACATAGTAAGATCGACCATACGTACGGACCACGCTACGACAACAATACGCTAATGGTAGGAGATAAGAAGTTTATCATTTGGAGATGACGGTAGCATACTCGTAGGTGAACGGTCCTACAGACCTACACAGGGACTTTATGAATTGCTTTTTAATCGTCTGCCTGATGACAAACGTTACAACGTAAACGATATGAGAGCTTACAAGGATATATTGACACTGTCGTCTGGTGACGACGGTCCTGCTTCAAGCACATCATCGTCCTGCAGGAACGCAGGTGTTTTGGGGGTTGACATAACGTCCGGAGTGAACTGTACGGCTGCCTCATCTTCATTTTCCTCTTCTTCTTCTTGCTTTGGTTCGGTTTTCGGTTCAGTTTTTACAGATCCTGTTGTTTTTCGTAACTCTGACAGGATAGGTTTGTACTGTTTTTCTAGAAATACGTCTGTGGCCAGAGTTCCTTCTCTGAACTGTTTATACTTTTGCTTTATAGCTTTCCTCAAACGAGTTATACTGAGAGTAAGGTCCTTCTCCCTTGAAGCCATTGTTTAAACTGACAATGTGACTCGGTTTTAGTACTTTAATACTAACTACTTTATGGCAGTTCAACCTGTCTAAAGAAGAGGGCTCGTTTTTTATGCTTTCTTAGAAAGCGTACGACCTGCTTTAGTGACACCACGGTACCTAGCCCTCTTAGGTAAACTGTTCTCGGTATCTGTACAGGTCTATCAGGGTCCCTGAACACAAAGGTCCTTTTCCATCCGTCTCTCCACTGGGGTATCTCAGCTACAGTATACTTGTCACTCTCCACGTGCTTTTCCATATATTGTTTCAGATGCTCTATAGGTCTGTTCACCCTACTGTGTATGTGAATCATGTAAGAGTTGAGTAACCAGAATTCACTTGGATTAGCTCCTGTAAAACTCCTCCAAGCCTCAAACTGTTTGGTATTTGTAATTGAGTAAGTCCCGTCACGCAGTGTTATTCCGAACTTATCGCAGTACATTGGTACGGTCGGTAAAGCCAATTTGAGAAATTCTGTCGTAAACAGACTTTGACAAAGATTGTTTACACCAGCAAAATCTTTCTTCCTTTGACCTCGCGGTAAACCGTCTGGGACGGGGCCGTAACCTACGTTGTAGCTAATGTCAATGTAGCACTTTGAAGCTAGAGCACGATTGTAGATCTTGACAGGGTTCCTGATTGGTATTGTTCTCTCTGTAATGAGAATACAGCGAGCTGCATGCGGTATGTTACACCCGTACTGGAGCATCCTTATACAGGTCTGCGCAAAGTTTACACTACCATGAGCGTTTCTCAACGGTACGATTTGACCGAATTGATCGGGAAACGGTCTGAATCTGGATAACATGTTCTGTGGATTTCTTACCGTACTATTTAGCATGTCCTCGTGGTACACCACGAGTTCGAGCGGTACCCCTTTGTTTTGACTTCTTTTCACAAACTCTATCCATATATCGCGATTGTAGAACCGTTCGCTTGCTGAAATCATTAACAAGATTACGGGTGGTAGACTAGCACTGTACATCCCTACACGCTTATGTCTCCAGCACCTCCTATTGAAGAGAAAACCATGTGGTCCGCGTCTGCTACAGTAATTACCGCAAAACTTTTTCTTATCGGCATAGTACCAGGTGCACAGGTTTGAATGGACTTTGTTGGATCTCTGGATTGAGAAACCTCTGAGGTCATTGTAGTGGTATATCCTTACCATCATAGATCTTGAATGAAACTATCGATTCCGATACGATACCTGCCTTTATCAATGTCACAGTCCTTGCATATGACCAGGAAGCCGTGTCTGTCTTTCCACGCCAGAGCACACATTTGTTTAAACTTTTCAAAGTCTATATCGGTATTGACGTGGTCACTGTATGCATGGTGAAGGTTTGTTTCGTCTTGTTTGAATAGTACGATAAAGTTGGCATTGTCTCTAACGAGCTGTTTGGGTATATGGCTGTAGGTCTGACCTAGGTAGAATGTGTCAATATTCTTGTGTCTACCCATGGTGAAGTAGTTTCGTATATTGTTATGTTTTTCACAGGCTATGTCGTCGAATATCATTACTGAATTCTGTTTAGCCTCACTCGGGTGTATGACAGATGCATTGTCATCATACGCGTGGTATCCGATCTCTTTCGGCATAATCTTGGATAGTAGCTGGTACTTTGGTTGGTAGAGTGATTTTGAAAACACGTAAACATTTTCAAATCTCAAACCGTTAGGATCTACCAATAGGTTAAACAGTACGTTCGTTTTACCGCAATTGGACGGTCCAACAATTAATCCGCGAATCGTGTCAGGTAGCAGAGGACCGTTTTTATTTGTACGATTCATACCACCACCTACAAACTCGTCAAAGTTTCTCACTGGTAATTTCACAGATTGACTAATCAGTCTCATTGTCGAAGATAAACTAAGTTGCACATTATTATGACATAGTATATAAAGTAACAGAGCTGAACTGGTAGCCCTCCTGGACGTTGGAGCGCACAGCTGCATCCGCTCCCACGCAGCGGCTGGTGCAGCTGCATCCGGTCCCACGACTGCAGTTGCAGTCACACTCAGTGTGTGGTGATGTCATGCTTGCTCACCCATGTGTCACTGTTTTTATCGAACCCTTGCCATCTAACAAGTACTTTGTCTCCTTTCCGCCTCAACACTTTCTCAACTAGATATACATTACCAGTTTTGGACCTGAGGAGTTCTTGTTCATAAAACCCACCTTTCAATACTTCACCTTTAGAGTCTTGTAGAATGTACGTTACGGGTTTTGTAGGTTTTATTGCATATACTGTAAATACTTCATTTGTCCAGTTAGGCAGATAACCTTTTTTAAAAACTCCTTTGTATTTGCTAATCCTTACCTTATCGTTTAGCTTGAATTTAGTGATTTTAATTTTTTGTTTTCTTTTTGTGGTTTTGTTTAAACGGACAAGGATTTGTTTTACGTGTTTCTGTTTAACGTCTTTTGGTTTCATACCGATTGTTCTGTGGACATTATTATTGTACTCCTTGACTATATCAGATAGAATACTGAACCATTCGTAACTTCCACGTGTCGTGAATTTTCTATACATTTTCTCTTTTAATGTTCTGTTTAGACGCTCTACAATAGAGCTTTTCAGATGTGAGTAGGTCGAGTAAAGGTTTATTTTATATTTGTCCATTAGCTTTTTGACGTGAGTGTTGTACCACTCCTTACCCTGATCAGTCTGAAGGTTTTTCATCTTGTGTTTAGACAGTATAGGTTCTAGTGCATGCGCGACTTCTGCACCGGTCTTGTTTTTTAAAGGAATGGCAAACGCAAGTTTACTAAAGCAGTTTATCATTGTCAATATATACTTGTAACCTTTGTTCACCCTTGAATACGGGATCATCTCTACTAGGTCAGCCTGGTATAGATCATTGAGTCCCTTCAGCGTAACCCTGCGTCTGGGATAGTTTTTCCTAGCCGGTTTGTGCAGTTCTTTCGCTATAGCGTCCATTTTGTAAATGAAGAAAAAATCTGTATACCGGTATTTATATTAGTCTAAGTGGTGTGGTTTGGAACACCCACATCGAACACTCGCATGCTCGATGCCCAGGTTAAACAGTATTTGATTTTTAGGGCCAGTCCAGAAGTAACTGGTTGTCGCCCGGTGACCAAATACTGTCCCATCCCTTGTTGCTTAGACAATGGAATAATCGCACATGCAACGCCCGGTCCTATAGTAAAAGAGCCGATTGTTACACAATGTGCACTCCCATAAACTACGCATTGTGTAAAATGTATCTTCCGTGAAGTAATACGCAGTCGACGATTCTTTTTGCCAAACAGCTGAACGGTCTCGAGCACACATATGACAAAGTCTGCGTAGTCCGCGTCCGTCGTAAACTTCTTTGTATCTGACTACCAATTCAAAGCAGTATTCAAGATGTTTAGATTTAATTTCCCGACGGATGGATTCGGGGATCTGGTTATATCGTAAGAAGTCAATACGGTGTTGGGCAATTTGCCGCAGACAAAGATCATAGAGGCTCTTTGGGTTCCACGCCATGATTGAGAATGAAGTGCTCTCCCACCACCACCACTGCCTCCACGGTTACTCTCCCACCACCACCGACTCCCCCACTGAGACCTCACACTTTGCACAAATATAGGTGTTTACAGCAATATTTACAATTTTACAGTAATATCAACACTATATACATTTGTAATTTGTCATGGCTGAACCGGTCCATCGCTATCTCCCACACATTCACACTCGATCCCAAGGAATTATGGGGTTTAGTCCACCTGAAGGATCACATTCATACCCCAAGGCCACGAACCTCTCGGCACATTCACGGCAAGAGTACATCTATGGGGTTTAGCCCGCCTCGTTGCCACACACATTCATACATGATCCCAAGGAATTATGGAGTTTAGGCCACCTGAAGGATCGCAACCACTCTGTCCGGGACCTCAGAGCCCATACACACACACACTCAGGCTTTTGGGTCTGCGAGGGCCGGTAGCAAGCACAGCGACAGGAAAGTCAGTGGACGCTGTGTGGTAGTGGGGGTACGCGGTTGCGAGGAGAGCGTTCAGTCTCGGTCAGTGATGGAGGAGAAGCAGCATCTACTCGAGCAATCGCGGGAGAAGTTAAAGAGGATGAGGGGGAAAAGCATTGACCTACGAAGGTTATTGTTTGTGGTGTCTGTGTTTAGAAGAGTGAAGGAGGCTGTATTTACACCTACTGTAAGTATACTATAATATACTAATATTTAGAAACTTTACTATAGCCATACGGTAGTGTCTCATACTCTCCTTCCCGCTTACGCTTAGGACCAGTAATTTTAAATAGTTTAGTCTCTTCTACGGTAACTATGTTTTTGTCTTTTGTCCGTCTAATACGGTTTTCTGTTATTTCTAGAGTTGGATCCGTTTCACTAAGCACCATTTCTTTTAATTTTTCAAAATTTAGACGTTTACTAGTTTTTAAATTTAGAGTGAGACCTTTTATTTTACAGACTTCAACTAACGAATTTTTATTTGTGGACCACACTAAGTAGGCATAGGTTTTAGGACCACCAGAAACGAATTCTACAATGTATGACCCGGGACCGTAGTCGACCAACTCATCGGTCATCTCCCCGAGGTAGTCACCGGTAGGAACTTTATACATGCCGTTTTTATGTATGTACAGTACACTGTCTGTGTCATAGTAAAGGACTTGAGATTGTAGCTGTTCCAAGTGTTCATACAGTTTTAACCTCGCGTGAGATGTGGTAAAAGCGGCCAAGACGACGTTGACGGTTCTGAGGGACTCGCTAACCTCTTCTATGTTTTGCCAATTTACGAGGAGAACCTCTTCGTTAATTTCTTGAACCGTATTTACTTGTGTCCCGGGACTGGTTAGTAGTTTGAAAAAATGTGTCGGGTGATCGTATTATCGATGTCTTTGTCTGGTTCTCTCTCTGTCCGAATTTTCCCCAAAACGAATTTAGCATTAATTTCGCGAGGGAGCGAAGACCCGCGTTCTTTTCAATTTTTGTTTGGTCAAGTCTGATACCTTCATGTTCAAAATATTTTTTAATGTACGTTTCTTTGTCCTGATCAGTGAGACACCAGGAAGGGTAGCCCGATGCCTCCTGTTTAATTTTTAGAAATTTATTTACAAAGTCTGTGAAGAGTCCGCCATCCTCATATGTCACTACCTCGTATTCCCATAATTCGTACATTTCTAAAATGGTATAGCCTTTTTCTACAGCTTTTCTAATTTCCTGCATCGTCCATGTCCCTGTCAATGCTCTCTCTTCCGTGGTGTGGGCACAGTCACCCGAGTACATGTCCTCCCCACACGTCCTACATAAAACAAACATTAATTTATCGTTCATGCGTGTAGGGAGAACCGGGTGGTACAACTTTAGCGGGGGCAGGACTTTACATTTAAGAAGACCTTCAGCCTGCATGCCTCGCCCCCTACATTCTCTGTCACCCACATAGATTTTAGGATGAGATTTTACATACATTTTAAATTTATTAACAAAAGGATAGAGAGAGCATACGTCCACATACTGTATAGACTCCCCCTCTGCACACTTGTGGTATGTTCTTGCGTTGCCTGTTCTACCACCAAAGAAGGCGTCTCTTGGATTAAGTGGGAGCGTGTTTAGAATTGGTAATGAATTTAGGTATGCCAATCTAGGATCTTTTTTTCATTTTCTTAAATTCACACTCCCACATCTCGATAACTTCGTATCCGGAATTTTGGAGTTTAGCTATTTTGGATTTGGTCCTTTCGTACCTCAGATGCAAAGAGTCTGAGGGATCGTCGGGTAAGGGCACTTCCCTCTCGTACTTGTAACATTTAGGGCACCCGTGGAAATAACAACCCTGAAATTCATACACGCGTTCACCGTCAAAACCGTCTACTTTCATACCGGCAATTTTGACTTCTCTTTCCCGCCCTGCATGCTGGATGCGGACACTACGCTGATCCTCCTCCCAAGTCAGCCATTGTAAAGCGATGGGGGATTGCATGTCAACAAGTCTGTATCCATTGTTAGGGACCAGGCCAATAGTATTGGGTTTTAAGAACTTACGTCTAAACACCAAGTTACAGGCGCTGGCTATGGTGACGGCTTCCATGAACGGGTCTACGTTACATTCTTCGAGAAACATGTTTCTAAACTTAATACACGCCTGCGCCAATATGTCTACATCTGAAATACAATACTCAATAAGTTCTTTTTGAAAGTCAAAAACTACGTTTTTGTTGACCTGGTCATTATGCCAATTTTCAAAATCTGTATAACTTTTTTCGAACATCGATTCAGGGCAGTAGTATTCCTTGGGTGGGATGGGGCCTACATAGTTTTGGTTTGCCAGAGTGTTAAACAAGTGAGGGAAGTAACCCTTCTTCTTCTCTGGGGGTAGATCAAAGGCTTTGTTGAGTGCTGAGAGGGCCATGGGGAAATAGTTCAGTGAGTCGATAAATCTCACGTTGTCCAATTCCATGAGAATTACTTTGGTGCCACGCATAATTAGCTCTGGAGTGAATTTTGTCTGTTCCAGTACGTACTTTAAGATGAACTGAAAATCAAAGCCCTGGCCGTTATGAGCCATTACACAAACGTTTTTGAAATTTTTTCTAACATCCATCACATAATCCATGAATTTAACTACAGGATCTTGTCTAAAGACTCGAGTACGGGTATTACAATGTTCCACAATTTCCACCACCGATACATTTGAAACAGAATTGTTGCGAGACACATAGATTTACTTTATGAACCCTTTTATCGTCAATGTACTCGTCCTGTCTTGTTTCCAGATCGAAAAAGATGAACAGAAAGTCTTCGGTTTTGGGCTTGCCTGTGTCGACTCGCATGTAGCACTGGTGGTTTGGGGCCTTGAAATCATTACAGATTTTACAAAACACTTCCCCGCACACATGTTTTGACTTACGCTGTTTCAGAAATACGAGTCTTTGACATTGTTTGCATTTATTAACAGATTTACACCGTTCACCCTGGTGAGCCGCGAAACATATTTGATTTTTTAGAGTGATGTTACAATTTGGGCAAACTATTCCTCCATGCTCCTCTTTACAGGGCGGAGAGACTGTCTGACACGCAGGACAGACATTTGAACATCTGTGTTCAGCTTTGTGGTCGTAAGGGACATGGCATGCTTCGCAGAAAAAATGGCACGCAAAAGCTGCAGTGAGGGATGTGATCACATTATAATGACCGTTATGATACAGTAGGTTAATTTTGTACAAAGCACTTTCATTATTACCGTTAAAATACACGTCCCTACCCTTACTGTTATAGTTGTAAACTGTAATATTATATTTTTTGAGGTGCTCTTGAAATTTTGAAAGTTCGTGGACCCCCGCTCCCTGTTCAGAAATTTGGACCCCGACTTTAGTCATCAGTTTTTGGGCTCTAAGAGTTTGTCGCTTACCCTTGTCTTCACGTATAGCCTTAAGTTGAGGATCTTTTTTGGCGTAGGCATTTGCTACCACTATAGCTCGGGGCAGACACAGACTATCGCTATTCTTAATAACTACGATACCTTTACGTGCTTTACATTCTTCTTGGAAATTATTGTACAAACCTGGTCTTCTGAGGCCACCACTACCAACAGGGAGATTGACACGCGTACATTCGACTTTGAACGTATCGGTAGATTTTACAGAGTCCGCGTTACTTTGAATTATCCCCCCGAAAATTTCAAAAAGGACATCGTCTTTGACCTGATCAGCTGGTCGAAATGCTACGTAGCCCGGATCTTTACTTTTTAAATTTAGACTATGAAGTGTAAATCCGAGGTAGTCCGAATCAGTGCAATTTGCTTTCATTTCATTTACAATTTTAGAAAATCCCGTCCTTAGCCAATCGATTTCATTAATGTTTTCAGGGACGGGATTGAATTTAAAGGTGGTCTTAGTACCGTATACCCTATATTTTTTTATGTAAGTCTCGTTCCTTCCTAGAATTTTTTACAGGATCCAACTCCATATCCATATATACAGGTTCAGAATCTACTTCAATATTTTCGTAAGACATGTTTACAATATGGTATTATAGAAACGATATTACGTTAGAAAAGCAACTAAATGATTAAAAAGCTTAACTGCTACTAGTAACGATAATTTCTATTTAGATTAAGAAAAATAATTACAAGAATAGTATTAACGGTAATTAAAATGAATATTAGTAAAAATATTTTAACGTATTAGATTGAATTATTTTACTCCAGTAATATCAAAAGATCGTAATTGTTTTAAATAATTGTGTAAAACTCAGAGCGACACACGTCCTATCTCCCTGACCTCCCGCACGGATCTGACGGGAGGGAGAGAGAGAGGAAGGAGTGCCGGCCTCTCAGGTTCCACCAATCAGAGCGCTTAGATACTATTTACATCCAATCAAGGACGCGCTTATTCCAGCCAGTGGGGAAGCGCGGAATTTTCTTGTTCATAGCTGGCTAACTCAGGTCTATTTATGTTACAGACTTCCTCTGATGACGTCACCACCACATATTGCTATCTGTGTGGCGGGAGTGAAGAGTGCCAATGTGAATAGTTGTTTAGAAATAGTATAATAAATTAGTTTTTACCCAAAAATGTTTTATTTTAAACTCCTGGAACCCCTATGCTCAGCTCTATATCATCACACAATAAGGTACGATTCGTCTTTATTTCTCTTGTTTAGTTTACTTTCCCGCCAATTTCACAATTGAGGTTATGTTCCCCTGTTCCCGCCAATTTCACAATTGAGGTTATGTTCCCCTGTTCCCGCCAACTGGGCGCAGCCAATCTAAGAAAGTGAGGTTAGGTTACCCTGTTCCCGCCAACTGGGCGCAGCCATCTAAGAAAGTGAGGTTAGGTTACCCTGTTCCCGCCAATTCCATCATGGGCGCAGCCATATTGAATACGCGGGAAACCAAGAAAGTGAGGTTAGGTTTCCCCTGTTCCCGCCAATTTTTTCCCGCCCTCGCCGCCATATTGGAATTCCCTCCGTCCCTCGTTTCTCCCTCACCGGACCAACACAAATCACCGATTTTACCGAAAAACAACGATTTTCACACCCCAAATCACCGATTTTACCGAAAAACACGATAATTTCGACAGAATTTGGAACATTTTCATAGGATAAGAGTGTGAGCAGGGAATTTCTCCCGCACATGAAGGGATTTCTCCAGCAAATGAGGGAATTTTCTCCCTCCCATAAGAGCCCATGTTAGCGCCAGATCCGCGGGATGTCTACTTACCAGACTGACGTTAAGGCTACAAAACCATCTCTAACGCTTAAACATGGGACAAACAAAACAGCACAAAAGGTTTCACATGACATGAATATGGATATTTTGATTTCAACCTCCTTCAAAAACATCCTTTCCATAAATGGCGAACGTTATACGTTACTATCTCGTATCAGCCATTTCATGCAACCCAAAAATATACAGTGGGTAAAAATTAATTTAAAAAAGCTTTAAATGTATTGAAACAAAGTTTCATATAAACTCCAATACATGCAAAGATATTAACATTCGAAACTCCCTCTCGGACCTATTTCGTTAATTTACGATCTTGATTATGAGTTTAGGTCTACACACAGCATATTTAAAATTTGGTTTGAAATATTTAAAAATTGCACTAATTTTAAATTTAATACGAAAGTTGTCTATATAAATAAAAAGGCAGAGTTAGGTATTTAATTTTAAACTAAAAATCATTCACTCACATTTAATAAGTCCCTAGTAGTGAATTATCAGTGGATGACGTAATTCATTACAAACGATTACACTAATGGTGCTATTATTTGTTAGTAAACGTAACTAACAATTTAAGGTACCGTGCAAACTATGCACGCGATTCCGACATTCATTGTGCAGTGCGGTATTCACAGCGTTTGCATTGTAAACTAATTGGAATTACAAGAACGTAGTGGATGGCATTAATGAATCGCATTTGTTGACTCTTGAAAACCAACAATCAGAACATGTACAGCAGAGGAATGAATTTTCCTATTGTGAAATGTTTGCTTTTTACTTATACGAGTACATCTTTGTTTTATACGCATTCCAAAACTATAACAAAATATTCAAGTGATATACAATTTTATATAGAAAGAAGTGTTAATGTATGTTTTCATTACTCAACTACTACGTGAGCTCGTGTCCCCAGTTTCAGCTCTATTTAAAGCTCCAGCCACAATGAGAAGAGGTTGGATAAGCACTCTTCACACCCGACCTGGAACACTCCATACTCTGTAGCGTCCCTACACACTAGTTGTAAATAATTAGCTTTGGTCCCTGCCACATGTCATCGGGACAAGAACTCAAGGAGGAACAATTCACGCTCCTCAGCGCATGTGACACTCCATATCCCAGGACAGGAGTGTTCACTTTTCGTGGTTTATACCTGCCAGAGGAGTCTCCTCTGGGTATAGCAAAAACCGATGTGTAACCTTCATCTGACCAACCCAATAGGATGTGTACGGCAGATTACTGCTGGATTGATCCATCGACTATGTATATATGGTCTCAACACACCAGTTGGAGAACACAGCTATAACTCACTTCCACCTATTTGGTGGTAATCATGCGAGAACCCAAGCTAGAGCACTCCATACACTAGAACACTCTCGTTCAAACATTTGGAGTGATTTCTGTGCACTTACTACCTATATTTCAGAAAAATCTAACAATGCCGTGGTCTATTCTGAATATCTACCGGCAGCAAAGAACTGATTCCTGAACAAGGATCCTTGTATAAGTGAGTTAGGCGTCAACGAAAATGAAAACTGTCGGACGACGACGGACAGGTAATACCTGCTGGCAGATTTCTCAATGGGATACTAATTTATACGCTATCAAACGTAATGCTTTCAAATTTCATGTTCAATATTCGGTCCTCCCTGGGCACGAAGCTATTTAATCCAGATGGATGTGCTAATCAATGGTCCAGGTTGATCTTTGTAATGAGAGTTCTTTGGCAATTTGAAAAATCAATCAGCTATGGGGAACGTGATCAGCTATAAGCTAAAAACTTCAGAATTTGGGGGGAGGAAACAGTCGGTGCCAAGGTTGCCCCCATCAGTTCCACGGGAAACCGAATCAAACTAGTCTTTAGTGGATAATCCCAAAATTTAATTAAGAAAAAAATTTCAACCAAGTAGAGTATGATTGGCTAACTATAATGTATCAAGAACAATTTTAGCCTAACGGAAAATGTATTACGGTTACTCTTACAATATGCTCTACTTCATGTATTACGTGTTTAAACTGATAGAATAAAGCATTGCAATAACACTATTCCTTAAAACTAAATAGAAATGTTCATCTACATAACACAACTTAATGTCACTTTTTACTGTAAAGGCAAATTGGCTTTCAATTAGAGGTTTTAACTGCTTCAATAATTAGAAAAATGACCGAAACTGATTATTCCATTGAACATCGTCTTATCTATAAAAATCTTTCACAGACATTATTCAATTTTGTGGATTCCTTTTTTCCTGCTGATTTAGTAAAGATAGCACAGCTTTGTTTTGTTTCTTAAAATAGTAAAACCTGAAATCAAACACTGTTTCACTGTAACCAAAGGCTGTTATTTATGTAGAATAATATTTCAAAAATTGTTCGTGGAAATCAATTAACAAGTTTTTAAAGTGGAGATTATAAGACATTTTAAATATTTATTTAAACAGGCACTATATTTATTGTTCTTGAGTTCCCATTAATTTTTATGGTTTTTAGCATTTACATTTTATTTTTATAGTAAATGAGCCATCATCTATATAAATTAATTTATTTTAAACTGAATTCCTCACAGTTCAACAGGAGACATGCAAATTTTTCTGGAGACTAATTAGTTTGGCGATTTTGAACAACAAAAATGTTGCCCTATCCCTAAAATAATTTTTAGTTTTAATTTAGTTGATCTCCATACAATACAAATTTCGTTTATGAAATAAGGGATCTGATGAAAATCTATATTCAACTAAATTATTTGAAATACATTAAATACAAATACTGACTATTTTTGTTTAAGTAATTGTTTATTATCAATGGCAATTAAGTTAGTAGATTAATTGTTTTAGGTGATATATAATATTGATTAAGATTTTATGATTTTCACATTAATTTTTGAAGATAAAATTATGATCAATGCTTCCTAACCTCTGACTGTGAACCAACCGCCATATTAACTTTTTTCAGTTTGATTTCTTACCAAAGATGTTAGGACTTATAGCATCAACTAAAACATAATCTTTTCTACACTGCCATCGTGCAGTCAATATCAGGTAATTGTTGTAATTTTCAACGGGCTAGAACTGAATTATAGCTAATCACGTTCTTTGCTACCTTAAAATAAATTGTTTATTGTTGTTTATGATGAAATAAATTTTTATAACTTGAACAAAACAATGCTACCATAGAAAAAGAAACTGTAGAGAGCGTGGCAAAGTTACCCCGTGCAGTAAACAGATTAGTGGTAGGCTTGCTACTCGAGACTGAAGGGCTTCAGGCTTCACAAACAGTCTATTGTGGATTGTGGTGACTTGATTTAAAATGTAAGCGTTCAATTAAGAAAAGCAATAAGTTATAAAATCCCACTAACCTTGTAGGAGAGGTGACTGGAGATGGGAGGTAGAATGTTGCCCCCTGCACTCCCCCATCACTCCTGAAACATTATATTATCTTTGATAGCATTAATTTTGTTACAGATGGATTAAAAATTATACTCTGTCCAAACGACCCCTGAGGGATTTCAGACCTCGCTGACCCAAGAGCTCTCACGATGTCAAGACATAGAGTAAGGTATTGTATAACATTATTATTCTATGCTTAAGACCTGGATGTAAAGATACGACCTTGAGATTTAGCACATAAGAAAAATGTTGATTTTCAAACAGTTTACGCTTCCTTTTTTAATCGTAGTTTATAAAAATGTTACCAAATTTAAACAAATACGATCACTCATATAACTAATTCGTATTCTTTTATTTACTTTTTTATTTTTTGTACAGTTTATATTTTTTAGTACTTGAACGATTAATATAGTAATTAAAAGGTTTGTATGCGTACTAATTGTATCTTTAGCATGTGACATCTCCCATAAACCAACGATTAAAAATAAAAATCGGAAATGTTTTTCGGTTTTAAAATTGTTATTATAAAGCTAAAATCGGGCTGCCTTGTTAATCGTTAAAGTGAACTGGCCAGTTTTATTAAATCTTGTTCAATTTATTAAGCGTCTATAATTAATCCATCAGAGGTCATGGTTCCCCCACACGATGTATTAATAGAAGTGGAAAGTCCAACTTCCTTCTGTATCTTTGGTATACCCAGACTTATTATTTATCCAGTCCAATCTAAATTTTAAATTATATATTATAATGACCCGCATTATACATAGAATACTCATAGACTTATCCAATATATTTATCACAATTACCTTTTCTGAAACATTTTGAAAATATGTATTTAAAACTAGGACGACCCGCCTTATAAAATTATAATATAAGGTTTTTTTATATTGGACCTATAGATATAAATAGGTATTATTTACACCTACATCTACAGTATTATATATGGGCCTGAGATTATCTGATAATCAAAATGTGATTAAACAGGTTATAATAACGACAGAGAAAAAACAGGATTTACAAACATTTGACACGTTTTTTATATGTTACAAGGACAGAACACTACGTTTCAAGGATTGAAATCTATGCTCTGTTTAAGGTGTAAAAAGACTTAGTACATAATACTTTAATAAGCAAGCACAAATCAATAACCTACTTGCTTTTATATTGATTTATGGTTAGCTTAACCTTTGTAATCCACCTGAATAAGAGGATAGATTTCAATCTTCGTAGCTAACCTTTGTAAAAATCCGTTCATGTTTAAATATTTTGATAGTATTTTGGATTAATAAATTTAACAAATAACATTTATTGATTCATGTAGTAAAATCACTAACTTCTCAACGCACTTCAACTGCGTTTGCACAAAAATAGCTTGTATTGTTATTATTTTAATATTCCTGCTATAAAAAGAAGATATGATGTAGCAGAGCAGATATTTTTTTCTTATATATGACTTACATTGGCCTTAACTTGCCGTTGATCTTCCGGACCGGGCTGGGGCGGAAGGGTGGGTGGCTCAATCCCTCCCAGACTCAACACGCGGGGTCAGCCGTTTCTTGAAGGAGCCGGGTTTAGCGCGATCCATGGTCACAAGATCCTGGGATACTGACCATTGAACAGACAAACCAACAGTCGGTAGCCGTTGGTTACCGCATCCGTTGCTGGCCGCAGCTTCCTTCCGTCAGGCGGAGGAAAATGTTTCGATACGAGTGGGAGCATTCGCAGTAAAATATGCTATACTTTAACGAATACATCAATGAATAATGTTCGATCGGAATACCATTATGGTAAAAATTATATGAGTGTATCTTACAATGGCTCAGAGATACTCAGGGACTCTCAATTTACTAATTCTGAAATGCTCTTTGAAATGCTAAATAATTCGTGTCAATGACGGATTATGTTATAAAAGCTATTAAATCATCAAAGATTGGCTCGCAAAATTAAGCATGTTGGAAAGTATCTATGCTGGGAAGGGTTTAATTCCATGGGAATCATCAATTGCACACCTGATGAGTCAATGAGAATACCTCTTCCACTTAGATTATACTATATCTTGTGGTCTTGGTGTCTCTCATGTCGAAATGAAGCAACGAGTTTATTTTGAGCTTCTTCGTCGCCGACCTTTTTTTATCTCTCCAGACGAACATGACTCCAGATTTCAGGAGTAAAGTCTGTAACAGTGTCAGATCCCAGGCGCTGCACTAGGAGGAAGGTGAATTGGAGCTTAGCTCAACATTCTCATGTTGGGAAGGTTAAACAAACCACAAATTACAAAACAGACTATTCACATCTCAATTCATCATCCGTACTTCTGCCAAGTTCCTGTTCGGCTAAAAGTCATTCGTGCACACTTAGTGCAAACGCGATGTTTCAATAATCCAATACAATCCTCGTTATATCATTATTATTATTATTATTATTATTGTTGTTGTTGTTGTTGTTGTTGTTATATGATTTTCCGTCACGTAAATGAAAACACGAAGGGAAACGTGGTTTTATATGAATTAAATTTGTACCAAAAACAATTCCATTTTAATTCGTAAGTTTTAGACAAACAGATATCACGTACTTTCTGCAATTAATACGGGTTGTCGTGCTCTACGTACCTTTCTCACCTCTTTTACCTCTTTTTCTCATTAAGTGAATCAAAAATGGAAAATGAGAAAAACATTAAGAATCAAATTCCTAAAAGACTTTGGATATATTTTTACCAGTTAGTATTTACTTTTAAAATGCTTCTTCAGTGTCACAGAACTTTTGAACAACGGTTTTATATTTTTCACTTAATATTCGTAACTAGATACACCTTATTCTATCAAACTTCACAAAATATTATAAACCTACCATAAAAACTACGATTGCCCCACAATCACACCAGTGGTCAACATAAATAATATAAATAAATATCTTTATTCTCCTCATGAAGTCATTTACAAAACATATTTAGCATTTTTTAAATCTCAAAACAATGGAATAGTAAAATTATACATATTCTAAGACCCAGGCTGACCTCAAAAGGGAAATAATAGGGCCCCTAAGGCTACTAATTAGCCCTTCTAGGGGTTCCATCATAGTAATAATTATAAACTATTAAAAATTAATGAGTTCAGGAGCATTAGTTTATAATTTATTAACAACTCTACTGTGATATAACAAATAAAAATTAAAAACAAAAGATGTGCTTCTATGCCAAACCTTATACATTTCAATGTACTAATCTACAAACTGAACTAATTAAATAGCCTGATAAACAAAACAAAGCATTATATCTTTTTGTATTTACTAAAAATATAACTAATTACAATAATCAAGTACAACATACAAAAAACTAAATACTTTCTCTTCTTAACAAAATGCCTAAATCAATCATATTTTACGCGCGCACACACACACACACACCACACACACACAGATACTAACATATACAAACATACCGCATAAAATACATAGGTATACATGAAACCTGTATGGATGCTACCATTGTTACCTAAACAATGTCTCCTTAAAACAAAAACCTATTTTGTCAATTTTATTTATGTAATGTCATCGTACAATACACAATAAAGTCTCAGGATTCTCCTGAGTTAGCAAACCACACCCTGACTAGTTCAACAAATAATCTATAGTTGCTTTGTTTGTAATTTAATATCATCACTCAGTTTATTAAATAGCCATGGTGCTAAGAAGTTAAATGTTTTAGTATAAAAAGTTAAATTAGGTTTCGGAACAAAAATATTACAAGTGCTTCTTGTATTCATTTTATGCAAAATTTCATTATTTTTAAAAATTTTTATTGTTAAATACGAAATTTCAAGGTTTTAAATATGAAAAGAGATCCCAATGGTAATATTCTGAGCTGGAAAAAACATGGAAAAGACGAATCAAGTCTACTTTTCTTCAGAATAATTCTTACAAACACTTTCTGCAAAGTAACAAGTGGTTTCAAATTTGTAATGTAGGTTCCCTCCCCAACATGTAATACCATACTCTAATCTACTATTAACTAGAGCAAAGTAAAGAGTTCTTAGAATACTCTGGGGACACACGTCGCGGACAAAATGAACAGACGTACACTTTGTAGAATTTTATTTTTCAATTTTGTAAGATGTAACTTCATTTAAATCTTGGTCCAATAAAACTCCTAAATATTTTGTGCTGGCTGGTACCTTTTTGAACTTTAGCACAATTATACATAAAATTCCACTTTCTAAATAGACTTGACATTTATAAACTAAGTCATTTTTTAACATTAAAATGTTGTCTCAAAGAAAAATTTAATATACGTAGTCTTTTCAGTTTTCAAGACCAATTTATTCTTTCTAAACCACCAGTTAAGAGCATTTTAAATCCATTCTCATATTGCAAGTTATAAGTTCCCTTTGTCTTCTCCTTATAGCAGATAGCAGTATCATCTGCAAAAGCTGTTAATTCTCCTTGAAGTTTCCATTACACAAATCATTAATAAAAATTATAAAACAAGATTGCACTCAGTACTGAACCTTGTGGCACTCCACAAATAACTTCCCCTCTTTCGCTAAAAACTATTTTCCACTTTGACACATTGCTGTCGTTTGCTTAAATAACTACTAAACCACTTTTGAGCTGTACCTCTAAATCCACAGTTACCCAATTTTTCTAGCAAAATCTCATGATTCTACGGTGTCAAATGCCTTCTTTAATATCAATAAACAGTCCAGTTACAAATTTCCCATCGTTTTATCCCGCATTAATCTTCTCCATAAAGCTGCACAAGGCTAACTCAGTACTTAGTCCTGCCCTAAACCCGTACTGATTCTTTGAAAAAAAAAAATTATTTTTATTTAAGAAAAGCAACATTATATTCTTTCATAATCTTTTAAAAAAACCTTAGAAAAGGTTGAAACTAAAGATATGGGTTCTAAAATTTGAGCATACATTAGACGGACCCGCTTTGTAAATAGGCATGACAACTGCGTGTTTCAACTTTTGGGGGAATACCCCTGTTTCGAAACTTAAATTCACAATGAAAGTTAAAATGTCCAATATTGCTGGATGTATTATTTTTTATCATGTTAGAATGGACACCATCTAATCCTGGTGATTTACAGTTTTTTTTAAGGTTTTAATAACCCTCTCTATATCTGAAACTTAAATACTGGCTCCAAAAAAACTTGTTCATTCATAATGTGCCGGAAAACTATTGGAATAGGTCATATTTTTCCAAATTTTCACTTATCGTCTAGCTTCCCACAACTTCTTGAACAACGCCAAGAAAATACCTATTAAACTCTTCAGCTATATCCTTACAATAAATTATCATTAATTTGTCCATTAATATTTAAAGATATCTTATAACTAGATTTACTCTGACATGTTATTCTGTTCATAGTGTTCCATATGGCCTTAGCATTACCTACATTTTTTTTCCAAACTCATTTGCATAATACGACAGCTTTGCAAGTCTTAAATTTTTCCTTGGCTTGTTTCTATAATTTTAAATAATATTTTCCTAAATTTAATGTCATAACAATAAATAATAACATAAGTAAAAACATAAATCATAACATCTACATTTAACGCTATTAGCCTACCAAGTTTTTTCAAGTGGAGTATTTCAATTTTTGACGCTTGAAGTTGGTTACCACTGCATTCTGAGTCTTTCTGGCTACAGAATAGAGATATGTTTTGTGATGCTATTGCATTTGTTGGTATTCTTTGTCGATTTTATGCGTTGAAGCTACGTCTAAAATTGTCAAAGTAGCTAAATATCCGTTATAAGAGCACTTTGTTTTCTTTTTATTGTTTCTAGATATTTGCTAACATTTGAGGTATTGAATTTTGTACTAAATTATTACGAATCTTGGAAGATTAAGCAAAATGTTATGAAAAAACATTCTAAATTTAAAATTATTTTACTTTAAGTCGAATTCTTATGTTCTACCATGAGACGATTGCAATAAATTGTCTACAAAATCTAGCTAAACTTGATGAATAGCTCACTAATCTTGATAGATTTATCAAAAATTTTTGAAAAAAAACTTTCTTAAATGAAAATTATTTCACTAAATCATAAAAAACTCGTCTTATGTAAATGAACTCTGCAAAATCTCTTCACTTGTTACGCTTAAACCGTTTATAAAATAAAAACCAATATATTGAATTCAATCAAATTCCAGTCAATCTTAAACGATTTTTTATGAATTATTCGCTATTTAGTTTAAATGGAAAAGAATAGGTACTCATAGTTTTTAAGGCAGTTTCGTACGCTTAATAACAGTTTTACAATAAAATATTAATGAATTTTAACGAAACTACCAGAACATTTTGAACAGAATTTTAAGATATCATGCGTGTTATAATTTTAAATGAAAAATAATTTATTGGAATTTTTAAAATCATAAAATGATTGTAACAACACAAATTTTAGAGAACATATATACATTTTATTTGAAAAAATATGGTAAACAAATTTAAAAAACAAAAACAATAGGAAATATTTTAAAACGATTTTTATGAAATTTTGGAATGTTACTACCTTCAGTAAGGGATCAATATAAAAACTTTAAAAAAAACGAGTTTTTTTTATACAAAAGAAATTTCCAAGCTCTTTGTAAACAACAAAAAAAGTCCCCCAAATTTTGATAATGTGCACCCTTGGTGAGAAAAAAAAACAAAAAGAAAGTCCCTTGGGAAAATTTAAACAAGCATACCTTACCAAAAAAAAAGAAAATTGTAAACATACTTATTTGTCTCTGAAACACAGGTTTTCTGGAATGCTACTGCAGGGCTCGTAACGCACTCAAAGGCCAACGATCAGCAAAAAGGGGTATTTTTTTGATACTTTGAATACAAAAAACTCAAAACTTTTTGGGGTACTTTAAAAAGATGGGGGGTTTGATGAGGTCAGTTGAAGAAAAGACCTTCTGTTGAACTAGAAGATTTAAATCATTACTTCTCCTATGGGGTTGTAACGGGACAGTACACAGAAAAACTGAAATTCTTTAACATAACAAATGTGCAGGATAGATTCTATTTTCACTTTTTCTCCTTTTCCCAAAATAAGGTAAAGGTTTTATGAACAGTACACAAGTACTGCTTTTGGTGTGGATGGAATATCCTAAAAAATGGTTAAGGCCTGAGTCCCTTTGCTTTGGACAGTTTCCACCGGGTCAATGTATCTTTGAAAACGGGCAATTTCCTCTAGTTGGAAGCAGAGCGTGGGGGTTCCTCTGCCAAAAACTCAACCTACCTTAGTTTCAACTTTCGACCTATCTCAATCCCCCCTGTCATCTCCAAAATAGGGGAAAATTGTGGCAGAAAAACTAGTCTTATATTTAAATCTGAAGGATTCCCTTCCTAAAACACAGCAGGATTTAGGCGGGGTTTTTAGCACTTCTCAGCACTTCTAAAATGTCATTGATGAAATTATTCAGCTAAAGATAAGGCCTAGAGAGGGGTTTTTACTTCCCTTGATCCCCCAAGCCTTTGACTCGGTAATTTTGATTTGTTGCTAGCAAAGCAAGTTTTACCATTTGAGATATCTCTTTTAGAGGGTTTTCATCTTATTTGTCTGGCTACGCAACGTACAAAGGTAAACGGGAAGTTATCGACAGCACTTCCTAGGTTCGTCGGTTTTCCCCTCAAGGCATTTTGCTTAGGACCGATTCTTTTTTCTTAATACACACAGATTGAAAGATCACTAAGTCACTGTTCTTTGCTTTTCCTACGCGGATGATTCACAGCTTTTGATTTTTTTTAAACCCTCTGAAAGGGCTAGGCTGTCCGCATGTCAATACGTTTTAGTGATGTAAAAAAATGGTCAACGATCAGGGTTTTGCTATTGAATTTTCTAATAAATTTTTTCTGTGACTTGTAGACCGTTATCTTCGAGTAGTCAGTCTGTGAATAGCTGCCTAAACGGTAATATTTGTGGACGGTAAGCTTTTAAAGGCAAGTAATATCTAAAATTTTGGTGTTACTTTTGGGACCCCCAACTCGATTTTTCCAATCATGTAAAAGCATATGTAAAACAGTGAAAATAATTTAAAAGGGCCCCCCCTTTACAGTTTAACCAAAATTTTTGCCAGAATTTTCCAAGCGGGAAATTGTTCGGTCAACAATATTTCCTGCTAAAACATTCTCTTCCAGCTTTTGCTTTTGCTAATCAGAAAACTTGATGAACTTACTCGCTGCAGAACAGAGCACTGAATTCGTTTCAATTTTTAAAAAAATTTCGACCACTCAGCGAGTCAGATTAAATGCAAGGTGTTTCTATCATGGGTGTCTCCCACTTGCCCAAAAAATCAATCTGGTCCACAAAATTCTTCAGCGGGAAAACCTGAAAACCTCAGGAAAACTTGTTCAGCAAGAAATTTAATTTCGTATACCCCAAACGCCCATTGCCCTACCAAAGACAAACGGAAACGGGGAAAAAGGGTTTTAGTTTCTTTGGACCAAAGAAAACAATGGGCCCTTTTTTTCCACCCACTTTAAAAGTTTATAGCGTAAAAAATTTAAGGGAGTGTGAAGGGGGTGTTTGCCCACCCCTGCATATGCATCATTTTGTTTAGTTTTACTTTATTTTATGGTTTTCGTTATTGTTCTCCATGTATTCTATATTCTGACAAGAGTTTTTCATGAAAAACAGTTTTTTTTACGAGGACGCTTGCTAAAAAAGACCTTATTTTTTATTTATTTAAATATCAAGATTTTTCAACGAATTTTATTAAAATCCAAAATTATCTTCTTTTATTTTACGGGGGAATTTTATATAAAGAAAATGTATTTAATATAGATAATATTCCCTTTTAAAAACTTAAGAGAAAGAGAAAAACCCGTTGAGAAAATTGTATTATTTTCATGATTGCTACCCAAAAAATTTTAATTTATGGCCAAATTAAATTTTCTCCAGTCTTTTAGTTTTTATGCTAGAGTTGATTTTTCCTTTTCTCCCCCCCTCAAGAAAAAAACACAGTACATCACAATTTAAAAAACCCACTTTTCTCTGATGAAGAACCAAATATATGGATTTTATTAATCTAAATTTGTAATAAAGGTTAAAACACTTTGATTGGGTATCTGCAGTACAGACTGACCCAGCCCGCACATTAAAATTTTTTTTAAAATTTCATTAAAATATATTTCTACCAAAACCCTTTTTAATTTTTTTATCGGAATTTTTTTACTCAAAACGGGTTTTTGTTATACATGTCAAAATCATTACATTACAAATGACAACGCTTTTACAAATGTCAGGGCTCCACTTTAAACTTAAATCTATTTTTATCATGAATTGGAATATCTTTC
>NW_025780355.1:27500-36580 GCF_021130785.1 Homalodisca vitripennis | reverse complement strand
TTGGGAATTTTTAAAAACATTAAGCAAATTTTCAACTCTTGAATAATATTCACTTTTATCTAATATAACAATTGTGTTACTCTTGTCCGCTTTAAGGTAGAATACATCTTTGCTTTTCTATGATTTTTATTACATTATTGTTATTTCTAAAGACGTCTTGAGATGATTTTGAATTACTTTTTGTACATTGCTTAGTTTTAACTTTAAGAAGAGTTGAATTTAATATCACTTCTAATTGCATTTCTTTGATCATTATTTAAAAATTTTATGTTTGATTCAACATCAACAAATACATCTTCTTGTTCTTTACAAGATTTTATGGCCGTAGTTTAACCTTTATTCAATATTGATAACTCTACAACCGTAAATGTGTATTGAAGACAAATTTTTAACCAATGTATCTTTGGAAGAATTATTTTCCGGTACTATTTGTGTGCTTATATTTTTGCCGAGCAGTATATTGAACTTCTTTTCCAGTTTTTTTAGTTTATGTTTGTGTTTGTATTCAATACTTTCTAAGATCATTGTATATTTCACGTGAAAAATGGGAAATTCAACGCTATTCAAATGTTTAGTGATCTCTAGATGGAGTTCAAAATGCTTCAAGTTCAAAATTTGAATGTTTTGAATATAAAGACTTAATTTCTAGATTTAACCAGTTAATTTTTAGCATTATGAAGAACTTTTTCTGTAACAGAATTCTTTTATAGGTTTTTTCGAATATTTTAATAAATTTAGGAAATATTTTGTTTTTCTAACCTTGAAAAAAAAAAGTTGTATATCATTAGATAATAACCTTATCTTTTTGTTTCAGTTGATGTAATTTGTTTAGCTGAGAGGACCTTAGTGTCGATGAATACATTTTACAGCTTCTTCTTATTTGAAACAAATGCCTAATATATGATCAAACACTACAATAAATGAAAAATTTTATTTTTGTGAGGCCTTTCGTGCTCAAAGAACACATCGCCAGACCCAACATAACTGAAATAAAAGTAAAGTAATAATACAAACAATTTAGATTTAAATAAAAAACATATGGCTTGAAAAATACAAAGATGATAAGATTTTAATGGCCAGGAAGTATGTCTACTCTATATATAAAAAGTAATATTTAATTAGATTAAAGGAGCAAGTAACGGTGAATTTTTGTGTAGAGGTCCAAGCTCACTATTTACTAAATAATTTTGGTTCTTCTGCATAACAATAGTTTGTAAGCAATCGAGGAATTTGTGTTGTTTTTGATTTTTTTAATAAATTTGGAACTTGTGAAAAAGCAGTGTCCAGTATGAAATGCATGTTTCGCTATGGCGATCTTTCCTCATTGTTGATATCTTTAGACATGCTTTTATGTTCCTTTACTCTCTTTTTTATTTTCCTTTTTGTTTGGCCAATATATTTTAAATCACAGTTGTCACAATTAATTTGATAGATTCCATATTTTTCATCATCGTCTATTTTATTCTTAGGATTTCCTAATATGGTTTTTGGTTTTATTTTGGAATTTGAGGATACATGAATACTGGCATTGTGTTTTAAAACTTTTAGCAAGTTCCGTAGTTAAATTGTTGTAAGACACAGATATCCATTTTTCAGGTTCTTTGCATTTTAGTTTGATAGAGAGTTGTTCTAGAATTTATTTCAATAATTTTCTTTTTCTTTTTTATCATGTTCTCAATAATTTCAATTTTGTAACCTTTAAAAAATGCAATTTTTTTTTTTTTATTTATTCCTTTTTAAATTTTTCAATTGCGATGGGTATGAAAGGACTGGGGATTAAACTGTGAAAAGCTGCCCCTTTTTTGGGGGGGGATGAAATGAATAAAATGGGTAAATCTGCCCCGGGTTTTCATTTTTTTTATTTTTTTTTTTTTAATATATATAAATTCAAAATGGCCGTTGTTTTTTTTTAATAATAAATATAGAAATGGGAGTTGATGTTAGGTTTTTTACAAGAAAATTTTATAAAAGGGTAAAATGAGTTAAAGGGGAAAAATAAAAAAATCTTAAAGATTTTGTTTCTTGTCAAAAAACAGCAAATATATCATTAATATCGCTTCCAGATTTTGGAAAATTAATCCTTTGTTTCTTTTGCATGAGTTTCAAATTTACTGAAAAAATTTTGTTGGTATTAAAACATGAAAGGGGGTTTCCCAGGCAGTACAAACACTGTGTGTAATTTTGTCTCAAATTTTGAAACACTTTTTGTGACATGCTAAGATTGACTAAATAATGTATCTTTAAAAATATTTTTTTTTCTAAATTTGTGGAAATCGCCAGCCCTCGATGATTTGTATGCTATTTTTAATGGTAATTGGGATAAAGAGATTGAACATCAATGATACAGATTTTCGTTTGTTGATCTTATTACTTTTGTGAATTAAGAAATATATCTATCTTTAATGGAAAAGTTGGGAGGAATTAAAATTGTTGAAACTCTTGCACAAACCTTTTCGATATAAATAAAAAGGGGAAATTTATAAAGAAAACTATGGCCTCATTAAGTTTCCTGGTTTAGTTTTTTAGGAAGACAGTACAATCTTGGTTATATTGGATTTGATACTGTGAGGTTTTTTGAAATTTTTTTCGATTTTATTGTTTGCAGTGTTTTAATGAAGCTGTTCCGACCAATTTGTTGATTTAGAGGAGTTTTGTTAATTTCTACTGGACATCTTGAAGATATTTTCCACTCTTAAATAATTTTCACTTTTATAAATATAAAAATTGTGTTATTCTTGTCCGTTTTAAAGGTAGAAAACATCTTTGTTTTTAATGATTTTTTACATTATTGTTATTTCTAAAGCGTCTTGAGATGATTTTGAATTACTTTTTGTAAAATTTCTTATTTTAATTTAAGAAGAGTTGAATTTATATACTTCTAAATTTCATTTCTTTGATATTATTTAAAAATGTTTTGTTTGATTCAACATCAACAAATACATTTTTGTTCTTTACAAGATTTTTGCCGTAGTTTAAACCTTTATTCAATATTGATAACTCCGCAGCAGTTAATGTGTTTGAAAAAAAAAAATTTTTTTAACCAAGTATATTTGGAAGAATTATTTTCCGGGGACTATTGTTTTGGGGCTTATATTTTTGCCCAGCAGTATATTAAACTTCTTTCTGGTTTTTTTTAGTTTAGTTTGTGTTTGTATTCAATAATTTCTAAGACATTGTTTTTCACGGGGGGAAAAATGGGGAAATTCAACGTATTCAAATTTTTAGGATTTAGATGGAGTTCAAAGCTTCAAGTTCAAAAAATTTTTTTTTTTGATTATAAAAACTTAATTTTTAGATTTAACCAGTTTAAATTTTGATTATGAAAAACTTTTTCTGTAACAGAATTCTTTTTGGAATCGATATTTTTAAAAAATTTAGGAAATATTTTGTTTTTCTAACACTTAAAAAAAATTGTTATCATTAGAAATAACCTTACTTTTTGTTTCTGTTGTTTTATTTTTTTAGCTGAGGGACTTGAGTGTCGATGAATACATTTTACCAGCTTTTTCTTATTTGAAATAAAAACCCAATATATGATCAAACATCCCAATAAATGAAAAAATTTTTTTTTGTGAGGCCCTTTGTGCTCAAAAAACACAATGCCGACCCCATAACTGAAAAAAAAAGTAAAGTAATAATACAAACAATTTAGATTTTAAATAAAAACATATGGGTTTAAAAATACAAAGAAAGATTTTAATGGAGGAAGTATGTCAACTCTATATATAAAGTATAAATTTTAAATTTGATTTAAAGGCAGTAACGGTGAATTTTGTAGAGGTCCAGGTCATTATTTTCTAAATAAATTTTGGGTTTTCTGCATAAAAAAAAGTTTCGTAAGCATCGAGGGAAATTTTTTGTTTTTGTTTCTTTTAATAATTTGATTGTGAAAAGCGTGTCCAGTATTTAAGTGCATGTTTCGCCATTGCGTCTTTCCTCTTGTTGTTACTTTAGACATTTCTTTTGTTCCTTTACTCTTTTTATATATTAGGCATTTAGTTTCCAATAAAAAGAAGCTGGTAAAATGTAGTAATATTACAGGCACCATCCGCACTACTTGTTAAGCTTATACTAACTTCACCGGAAGCCAGGCTCGTGAGGGTAGTAACGGTTATTCTACCAGGCTCCATTTTAAATCCTGGACAGTAATGTATCCTCACGCTGCTGCTCACTGCATTGATCCTCAAGACACCCTTATCAGTAATCAGCGGCTCCGCAGTGACCTAGCTTCAATTACATGCGTAGCAGCACATTGATGAGGATTCTAAAAGGGAAGTAATCCACCGCAGATTGAAGGAGCAATGATGGAAGTCGAGCGGCGGTGAGATGAAGGAGTGAAGCTAGAGGAATCCACCTCTCTCAGACGGACTCTTCGGGGTGACTATCCGTAAATTTTATGTTCTGCTATGGCTCCACAAGCTCCAAAGTTGAAATACTCTCAGAATTCAAATGAATACCATTACTCATCCCCGTGCAGTTTAGATAGAGACCATTTCAAGTAATAATGGAAGTTTAAGTTCACAGCAAAGCCATCATACTCTCATTACTACTGTAGAACATTCTGTGTACTGTTTTTGATGCTAGAATATATTCCTCACTAGCATTAGGATTGTGAAAGATATCCTATTTATCAAAACTGTTATGATCTATCAGTGCCTGATATAATATTTTTTTTGTATAAATTTAATACAGTGTTTTTAGTGCCAATATTTTTATATGTTTTAAATTAGTATTAATAGATCATAATTAGTTTTAAAAATATATTTCAGCCATGGGCATAATGCAAATAAAATAAATATATTTTCTGCACTTTCATCGTATAACAGCCGCAAACTATTATTCCATTTGACCGTCAATACAGATTTTACACTGACTACCTTATTAAAATCTAATGTTTCTTATAGTTCCAGCTCATCTGTTAGTAAACATGTTATAGGAGACAAGTGTAAAACTAGTAGTTAACTACACAATTTTGGGTATTCCCGTTAAACAATCTGATATTCGTCATCACCTTGATATACTCTGGCTTTTATTACGCGAGGTGTGCAATAAATATACTTAGCAGTTAAAAAAAATTTTACTTGTTCTCATTATTTTAACATTCTTTATATTTTCAAGATTGTGAATAAACACAATAAAGTATTGAAATTCATGACAGTGAATGATATGCTACTAAAATATTGTCTATTGTTACATTAGATTACAGTTATTGCGAGTATGCTGGGAAACAATAAATGTACAATAGCACAAACTTTGAAACATTTAATATATCCGAACTCCATAATTTATCCCTCAAACCTTACAATAATGTAATGGTGAACCTAAAGTTGGGTACTTAGATGCAAGAAATGCATTTTTCGTGAGATAGACTGTTCAGGTTTGTCCCAGAGGTGTATTTTTCCACCTTTCAGGTGATATGTGAGAAGATGTTTGTTATTTTTAACTTAACAAATATCAATTTTGTATGCAAATAGATAACGGAGCGAAACATGTTCTAAGGCATTCTTTCCATATTGTTAGGCCAACAGCAATTTGTTATAAATAGTTCACTTTACTGAATGTAATAGGATTGGTAAAAAAACAATACTAAATAGTGGGACGGTTTCCACTACGAGGCAGTCTTCATTGGTCAATGTTACCAATTTACTGTGAACGAAATTTTTCTTCTTTAAATTCATTCAGCTTAAGAATAATTTTCTCCATTAGATTTGATCTTAATTATAATCCTGTAAAGTTATAAACAATTAAATCACTGAGTAAACCTTCCCAAACCCATAGCCATCTTTTTTATGGAAAATTTAACTAGCCTTAGGATAAACGAGAAAACATCTAGAATGTTAGAAAACGTTTCTAAATTCAGTGTTTTTGAATTTGTAATGTTTATGTAAATGATTTTGTCTTCAGTCTATGAAAAACGTAGATATACTTGGAAGGAGTATAGAATGTTTTTCATTTTACCAATTCCTAAACGTGCTCTTTTTCGGTATATGGATTCATTAGTTATATACGGAGAAAGATGCTAACAAGAATTTGGAATTTACACTTAATTTATTAATTATTTGCATAATATATATATGCATACAAAAGTATTTCCACTAAAAGGAGTTTTTAAAGTTAAATGATGTAAGCAATAATTATTGAAACCTTCCTGTGAAATCAGTATAGAACTCTACACAAGAAACAAAGTGTGAACCACTTTGGTCTCTACCTATGTGTCTGTTATACAACCATAATAACGGAACTATAGGGTGTCGCATTTCACAATATGTACGGTTACAATTTCACAATCATGAGCTATATCTTAAATAAGGACTTAAAATAAGGACTTTATTTTGGAGGGGTTTTAAACAATAATTGCGGGGTTTACAAAACGACTCATTTTCCTTTTTAAATATTTCTTAAAAAAAAAAAAAGTTTAAAATTTTTAAAGTTATTAATATATAAAACAAAAATTAGACATGCAGTTATATTTTGGCTATATCACCTTTTTTTGGGTACATTAAATACTTTAAAAATTTTTTCCCTTTTTTATTTTCTTTTTCAGATACACCCTGGCCTTTACCCCCTGGGGGACAGTTATTTTAAAATTTTGGGGAGCAAAGTACGCAAATCGTTTTCTTTAAAAATTAAAACGGCGAACGCGGGCATCTCCAACACTTGATCCGGCCCAAAGTACTGGGGAGATGGGCCCTTGAGACCGCTTTTTAGTTTTTCTCCAGATTTTCCCGGCCTGCCAGTATCGGGGATTCTGTAAACCGGGTTTGAGGAGGGGCGGGGGATACAAGTATCGCGGGCAGTCAACAAATCCCAGCGTCGTGGGCCCTTTCCGAAAAAAATGGTGAAACCTTTTTTAAACCAAACATACATCCCTTACACACATTTTTTTTACCCTCGTTAATTTTTCTAAATCTCCTTTGGGGACACAATTTGGCATAGACAGGGGGGCAATAATCGATCACGGGAGGGGACAAGACCCCCGGACAAGGCGAAGCCGGTCTCTCTAGGAAACATTGCCAAAGCTTGTTTTAGCTTTCCTGTCGACCAAGGGGGTTCCCCGACAAACAGCCCCTTTACATGACCAATAGTGTGGGGCCCAAATATAAAGGAATGGGGCCCCCAAAGAGCTTTGGGGTTTTCCCCACCCTTCAGTCTGCACTGCCAAGCAACCCTCACCCCACTGTCCCCAAAACCCACATTGAAAGGAATCGACAACACACTACATTTTTTCATTGTTCAGTTTAATCCCATGCCTCTAAGACCAATCATGGAAAAATGTTTGGGCGCATTCAAAAGGAAAAACTGCTGAGTCACTTTTTTCCGGCTTAATAAAACCCACACAGTTGAGCATATCGGCGTATGAATAAAAGCGACTATTTTTGAAAAGTCTGAACCCATAGGGGCGGAAAAAAGGGTAAAATTAAAAGGGGCCCAAAAGGCAAATTCCCTGTGGAACCCCCAAGAAAATCTATTTAAAAGATGGGGAAAACCCATCCCTTTTTTAAACCTTTTTTTGTCTCCTATTCACCAAATAGGAATCAAAAAAAAGAAACCACCTCGGGTCAAAAACCCAAAAAAGCTTGACACCCAAAACCAAAATCCTGTGGTCTTTAGTCAAAAGCATGTAAAAAGTCCAGCTTTGCAAGAAGAGATGCTTTCTTATCCGCCCTTGCGTAAGAAAAAAGCGTCAAAAAACGAGCAAAAGCGCAGTTGCAGTACTAGGGCCCCCCCTTTAAACCCAAACGGAAAAGGCTGGAAGGATATTCCCCGGGACAAACGAAATTTTTACCATTTGTGAAACAACCAGATTCTCCATTATCCTCGACGGGGGCAGGCAATACCAAAATTTGGGACGCAGCTGGGTTTTCAGAGGGAAGGTGCTTTGACTTTGGGGAGAGGCAGTACAATTTGGGCCTCCTTCCATGCTTTCCGGAAAAGGGGAAAAGGGCCCCCTGACTGGTTTGTAACTGTGTTATGGCATAAATTACAATAAAAAATTATAAATTTTAATCATTTTTTTGATATGCCATCAGCTCCAATGCCAACGCTGATGTGATGCTTTTCAAAGCCTCCTGCACTTCTCTCCTTGTAACATTTCCTGAAATAGAAATCACAAGTGACATCTCTGATTTGTTTCTTTCATAAAAACTGTACGCAATCATTTTTTGCCATGATCCCAAGCCCAAAACTAACGAAATACTTTTTGATTTTTTAAAAAATTTTTTTACAAAGTTGGGTAGGGCTGGATCGAATGGATATTTAACCCCCCAATTTTGTCCTTATTTTGGGCCCAAAAGGGTTCTCTAAAAGTTTTTACATTTTCCCTTTTCCCAGTTCTAACAAATTTTTTTTTTTGTTGTCTTTTTTTCATTGTTGAGCATATTTCAAACCCTTTTCAATATTTTTTTTTTAAAGGGTTTCTTTTCCCTGTAGATAGAAATTTTTTTCTTAAAAATAATCTTTTTTCTATGGTTTTTAAAAATGATTTGTTTATTTCCCCGGGGAGATTTCTTTCGGGTCACTTCTTATGTACAAGGGAGGTGCTTTTTTAATTAAAAACTTGAAAAAATAGCAGAAATTAATAAAATTTTATAAATTAATCTCCCTTTTGTTCATGACATAGAAATTTCCCCACCTAATACTGGACGTACAATGTATATTTTTGTCAATGTCAAATCGGGAGAAGTAAACGATAAGAAACAAATCTAGGGGGCCTTTTTGTTTTTTTTGTTTTTTATTTCGACATAGTCATCTGGGGACCCAGATACTCAAACCCCTTTTGGGGTCATAGAGGGGTTGACATTTCCAGGGACGTCACACTGAATTTATTTAAAAATTGCAATTTTAAAACCAAAGTGATCAATAAAAAGTTGCACGGGTTTTAGTAACCCTTGTACCCAATTTAACCAACTGATTCCCCTAAAGGCTTTTTAAGGGTTTTATTTGCAAAGCGGGTCTCTGGGGTTTATAAATCAAACAAGTTAAAATTAAAGGGTCACCCATTCCAACAATATTATCTGCGTCCCGGGCCATATCATAAAATAAAATTTGGGGGAGCGGGCCTAGAAAATTTAAAGGGCCTT
>NW_025780355.1:0-22500 GCF_021130785.1 Homalodisca vitripennis | reverse complement strand
GGCTGCAGATGGCATTAAATTATAAATACTGTTGTTAATCACTGTTAAATACAATTTAATGTTTGTGATTATTTATATATATATATATATATATATATATATATATATATATATATAATATATATATGGGTTTTTAAGCTGAATATCAACGGAAAATCGGTATAAGTTATTACATAATTATCTGAAGTACATCTTACTTTACTCTTTAATCCTCCACTGGATGTGAAGGAGTCACAAACCAACTTAAAAACTATTTCTTAAGTCCAATATTCATTTAATAACTTTAATTTTCACAGGTTGACCCAAGACAAGAATAATAAATAATCTACAACAGGACCTACATTGCAAATGTTTCCAAACTTTAAACCACCGTATATTTTTCAAGAATAAACCTTTTGAGGTCAGATTTTCCTCATTGTGCTTTAATAATAGAGATCTTTAATTTGATCTACTCGTAATACTCTCCCAATGCGCTCATTTATTATTCCCTTCTGACTCATTGCGGGTCATCCTTTACGTGATAAAAAATGTTATTTACAAATTTAATAAAACTATATCATACTATACTGCTCAGATAAAATACAACTTCCATCATGTTATTAGTAGCTGTATTACCGTTATTTTAAACGTTTGTATAATGCTTTTAAGCTCCCGACAATTCCTGAAACTGGTAAGAGGAAGGCTTTTTCTAGAAGCCATTCATAGAAGAGAGCCTGATACTGAAAGATCAAACGAAGATGAAACTGTAACAAGCAGGGAAAGGCCTTTACAAAATGTTACACATTTTTTTAGAAGAATCTCATGTGACATTTTGAAACTGTTAAGAAGAACTTGCCTCGACTAATCCGGTCATTTAGGAAGATCCTAAAAGCCCCAATCGCCGTGGAATTGGACTACTATGTAGCTGAAATTCTTCTACCTAGAACCCAGAGCCCTTTTAATTGGTGGGAAAAGCATAAGTCTATAGTCTATATGCACATTTAGCTAACTAAGACACAGTATTTCTAAGTGGCTCCTGGTAGTAGTGTGTATAGCGAACAATTATTTTCGGAAGCAGGGAACTTATACGAAGAAAAACGCAACAGACGGCCGGAGAGGGCCGAGAGCTTGGTGTTTCTGCCACCATACTTTGCCATTAATTAATTATAAATATTAGAATATGGTATTGTTTCTTTTTGCTTCTCTTTTATTTGATTTCTGATCTCTATTACATTTTTACTTTTTTGTCTCTATCTTTGTTATAGTGTCTATTGTTGTTATTTTTCAAGTTAAGCGTGTTCATAGAAAATTTTAAAATTTTTGATTTGAGGTTTAAAAAAAATGTGGGTTTGATTGAGATTTTTTTAAATGTTGATTTTATTTTAAGTTTAAATACAAAAATTGAAACACAAATAGTGATTTACGGTTAAGGTTTGAAATACAAGTTTACTGTAAACTAACTTACAGATTAAGAAATAAATATTTTGATTTGAGTTTGAGTGATTTGAGTAAGTTAAAACAGCTCTTCTGAACCTTTATTTTATATGTAAATAATAAATCAAATCTTTTATCACTTATAAGTGTTCATTTAACATACATTTTTAGGGACACAGCTAATAAAAATAAAGCGTATTACTGTTATTGCTGAACCCTTAGGTACACCGCGAAATTAAAAATTATATGTCTGACAGTAATGGATTGAAAAGTGCGCTTTCCATCCTTGTATAATGTAGTATATTGAATTTATTTAAATAACACTTTTAATAACATCAATCTCGTTATATAGTTGAAGGCTAAATTAACTATATAACTATTGTTCACTTAATGTAATCCACACAATTACTTTTCTAACAAACCATTAAGGATAGTTTAAAAAAGAAAGAAAATACTTGACTAACCATAAACTGATGCCACTTATTTAAAGTAAAACCTTTGGGAAATGTTTTTATGCAGAAAATAAATAAATAAATAAACTGTATCAGGAAGAGCTAAAAAATAAAAATAGCTTCTTTTACGCATGTGTTTTTTAAAAACATGCTGTGGTAATTTAGGTGAGTTGTTGCTATGCATTTTACATATATAGAACTAAAGGAACAATATAAAAATAGTAATACTTAATAAATGTGTACAACATGGGCCTATGTTAAAACTAGATTGGAAGGAACTATAGGATGAGTGGATGACAAGAGCTAAAGGAATAAAGAGAAGTACCTTTTGCCTATTTATCAAAGCTGGAAATATTCTCTCCGTTCTAAGTGCTAGAGCAAGGCAGGCTTAGTGGAAGACCTGAAATGTAAAAGGAGAGTGTGGAGAGGAGTTTTTAAATAGTAATGTATACATCCAATAAAGTTGCAAAAATATTTATCGATGTTGCACTTATTTAGCACTGAAAAAGAAATTTGTTTGATTCCTAAAGGGTAATACATATTAAACAGTGCCTGAAACCCCATATATCGGGGAGTAAAAATATGGTAGTTAAACATTTTATAATCATATTTAGTATTATATAAACTATAATTAGACCTTTGTAGCAATATTATTTTAATTCCACTGATATTTCAAAAAGGATGGTACTAATATGATTAGGAAGACCTCTAAATGTGTCTCGAGCCAATGGCGTAGGCTCCGTTCGGTAAGAATATAGGTACTCAATGAATATAATAGAAATAAATATTATAGTTATGAGTAAAGAAATGTTTTTATTTATTTTTAGAGATTTAATAAAAATATTATAGAATTTATTTTGAACCCCAACTCGATTGCAAATGACAACGGCGACCACACAGGCTATCGATGAGTCACATTGATAATAACATACAAGCAAATATCAATCTCATTTTGTGTTAAACCGTAGTTTCTTGCGGGCATTGACTATGGTAATTACTCTAATTATTAATATTATATTAATATTATCTAATTATAAGTTCAGCGTTAATAATAGATAATAGTCTATATACTTTCTCGCTAGCTAACAATAACAACCAATCCTTTTTTGCGTTTTTAAAAACAGTTAAGATTAGGTCATTGAAACGCATCAGCGAAGTTGTGATATAAAAACACACGCTGCAGTACAGAAACATGGAGAATGTAATATAAATTTGTAATATAGATTTGTAATATAAATGCTGAATGATTTCATAAATTAAAAACTGTAATATAATCTTTTTCGAGTATGGTGTGTAATAAATATGAGTTTGTTTAGTGAAATAATCGGATGAAATAGCGTTTTAAAAATAAATAAGAACTGTATTGTTAAACAATGGTCATTAATTTTTGGCCTCGAAGTAAAGTGATTTCTACAGAATATGACTCTTAAAGAGTATTATTTTTTGATGTAATAATGGTTTCCTCCTGCAAAATTTTCAGTAACTGAAAAATTGCTTTGAAATCGGCGCTGGTAGACTACAGTTCCAATTGAAATTTGGGATTGGACGAAACAGAATAAGCCATTTTAATTTCCTTTGTGAGAACTTCTAGTAATTGCCAAAAGTCAAAAAGGTACTTGGTGATTTTTTTAAAACTAATTTGTTTTAGTACTAATGAAGATATTTAGTACTAGTTGCTTTTTCAATTTCATCACATGTGCAATTGTTATTAAGAGCATTTCCCTCATGCACGCATTTAACATCTTATAAATTATAATAATTAGCTTTCATTAATGTTATAGGCATAAATTTGAGTAAGGGCGTATTTTATGATAAGATGTTATAGTCAAGAAATTTGCTTTAGTGTAAAAAAGATCAAATAGAGCCTTAATCACAAGCGTATGCCTAGTCCGCGGGGTTGAATGCCGCGTCCGTCAGAAAACAACAATAATATCCTATTAATATTAATCAATACAAATCATTAATATAAATTAGAAACATAACCTGGGTAACACCATGTTTCACCTCAATTAAATCACTATTTACACCCCTAATAATTCATACTTTAAAATCTGTCTTTGGAATGGCTTTTAAACTACTTTCAAACAATATCATATACAGCGATAGAATTTAGTTTATTCAATAAAATATTCATGTGAATTAAATGGAAACTTTTTCCAGGTAATGAAAATTCAGCATTTATAGATAGTTTACTGTTTACCAACATCGATGATGTCATCTGAATATATAAAATATGGCGTCAGAAATGTTTTTTAACCTTCTCAAATTTATTTTTATTAAGAATGTTATTATGAATAATATATGATTCTAGAGGATAATTAACTATTATGTCCAAGACTCTTGATTGCACACCTTAACAATGATATTAGACGGAAGTTATTGCAATTTTTGTATAGGTTTTGTTTTTGAAAATTTGGAATGATTTTTGCTATTTTCAACTGATTATGAAAAACGTCGCCTGTCGGATATACTTAAACTAATAACGTGGTAATAAGGTCTAGACAGAATATGAAAATACAAAAAATTAATTCCAGGTATTGGATCGTGTCCAGAAGCGCAATTTAATCTCAAACCCGGGCAGCTAACGTGTACTCTCTTTTTCCGTAACAATACGTAAGTTTTAAGGTCGAATTCAGCCTATAAGACGGATCAATGTAGAATATGTATTATATATGATCCCAACAGAAGTCACCAAATTCTAATCCACATTAATAAAACAAATTCATTAGATTCATTGGCTACTTCAAGACTATTTTTATACTAAATAGTTTAATTTTTTTTTCTCCAATTTACTTAAATTTATTTCTTTCTCTTACAACTGGAAATAAAAGTGACGTTTCCACGGTTTTAGCTGTTTTTATAATAGTTATAAAAAGTATTAAACTGTTTATAGCTCGTACTATTGAATTTGTAATACTGTTTAAAATTTTACATCAGTGCTGATAAAAATTGATTGACAATCAGCATTTAAAAAATTATAATGAAATAGTGGTTGATATAGGTGGGAGGTGCAGAGTCAGTCTGGAGAGGAGACATTCTTTGTAGTAGTGTGTGTACGTCCGGTAATGGTGAGGGCAGTGGAGTAGTGGTTAGTCACAAAGTCTGTAGAAACAGCTGACCGGACATTTCTCATGTCACGATAACGAACAAATATGTGGTTAATGTATATCGAGCTGATCTCGGCCACTCTTGTTGGTTTATCAATGAACTGCGCTAAATCAGATCTCAGCTACTAATTCAAATACGAATCTGGTGCAATATTGATTTTGAATAAATCTATATTTACGTCGTTAGGCGTATTTATAAATAGATAATATGTATTATCTATTTGTATCATTATTGTTGCATAAAACTTCTATTTAATACAAAACACAATCCAGATCACTGTCAAACGTTTTATATACGGCCATCGTATTGATATAAATTAGTGAAACCTATACTAATTCTGTATACGTCATATAAGAAAATAAATAAAGAAATGTGGACTTTATACTCGTATTAACATACATTGTCAACCCGACGTGCTTATTTCTACGTGTTTCTGTTACAAACGTTTCCCTCAATAGTGTATAATTCCTCTTATCCACTCAACCAACACTCCGCCAGTACAACTGAACTCGTATTAACCGGATAATGAGTCATGGATTTTATTAAACATCCATGATAATAAAATCATGGATGTTTAAAAAACACATAATATTAGCATTAATTGTTTTTATCATTCCATTCCCAAAAAACATTGTGATGCTACGAAAAAATATAGAAAACTGTACACTCAACAACGCTACATATACAATTTCTATCATAATAAATATTAGTTTCATCGCCAACATTAAGCAGCGCCGTTCCCCCTTGATGGTGCTTCGAACGTCTACTCGGTGTTTTTTAATTGGGGGGATAAATATATACACGCGTGCAAACATTTATAATTGCTATTAACTTTTTTAAATATGCTACGAATCCTTTTTTATCCCAATTATCCAAAAGAAGGGAATTTTTAGACGAAGATTATGTTGTATTTCCTATACAAATGGAAAATGTTTACTATACAAGCAACATAATTTGATAAAACACTATTAAATATCTAGGTGAATCATATGTGCATATACGTACACACTTACATACCTAATCCTACGTACATACATACATTAATAGGCAATACGTTTACTACTTCTAGGCAATAAATGATCAGTATTTGAAATTATGGTTGTAGTTACATAGGACTTGAGTTTATAAAATTAACTAAATATCTAAACTATAAAGAAAATAACTATGTAATATTTACCTTAAGAAGTTAATATATTATGGAAATATATGTTTCAATGATAATTAAAGAAAATAATACTTAAATTATATTTATAGGGGACATTTTTTGGTCTTCATGAATGAGTTTTTGCAGTTACAAATAGGTAAAGAATAAAAAAACTAATCTTAAATCTAAGATAACTACATAAGGTATAACTGTCTTTACATAGAAAACGAACACGATTTTAAATTAAAAGTGTTCCTAAGGCATTTAAATAAACGTAAAATAAAATTTATAAAAATATTATATGTATATATAATGGAATTCAAAAAGTAATGATAGAAGTAGAGATTAAGCGCAAACATTCAAAATGCAAACTAAAGATGTTTAAACATTACGAAATTAATTATATTCTTTAATAAATTTCTGGAGAGCCGTAGGAATTTTAAAGCAGTGATGATTATGATTCAACAATACATACCACAACAAGACAGGTTGCTGATGCACTAGGATATACATTGTACTTTGTATATTGGGTATCATATTACGTCTCCCATGCGTCATTGACAAACGCGTTGTATTGTCCAACTTTGTCAATACTTGAAATGCCACTGTATTAATCATTGTCTTTGATTCCTATACTCTGATGCTCTGCCTCGGTCATTACTTAATGCTATTTTCACTTCGTCTTTCGCGATTACTTTTACTTGCCTTTTACCAGTGAGCTTTTTCAAGGTTTAGTTTCAATAAACTTTTAACGGATGATTGTCCTAAAAAATAAAATAAAATATAAACAAACAAAAAGAGAGTAACTTAATTTAAAGTGAAGAATGCATAGACCGATCATAATAAACAGAGCAATCAATATAAGATATAAAATGAAAACTTACTTTTGGTGCTCGGAATGATTGATGTCAATATATTCGGTATAACTTCTTCAGCAAACTTTACAGCTAGCTTCGATTTCGACATAATACTTTCCAGTGTCATTTACTTGTGCTTATTTGAATACTAAACAATAGTTAGTAACCAACCAAAAATGTTCGCCACTTTGTGGTGTCCAAACATTAGTTGTTAGTCCGTTGTACTTTTAGTGGTATTTTTATTGCTGTAGGTATTACTTCTGTACAAAATTATGAATAAATGATTCCTAAGTTGTTGCATAAATGTTTTTCACCAACGGCATGAAATTCTAACATGGTATAATAGGCATGTAGCTGGCCTGACCACTACGTTTTTGTTCATCACTTTTTACTGTGTAGGATAAAAATTATGATACTGCTAGTAAAATTAGTACAAAATGAATACAAGCTTTTTGATGGTAACTGATTATTTAAAAATGCTGATAGTGTTGTTTAAATTAGTACAAAATGAGTACTAAATTGTGGTATAAATTTATTTTATGGACTTTCCGACATGGCCGGGCCAGCAACATGGACATCACGTTGGCATTACGGGAGTGCTGATCCGCCAAGAAGGCAAGTATTCCGTCTAAGAAGGTTCTAAGGAAAAAGCATTTGTGTAACTCATGGTCTTAACCTCCACTGAAAATGACATCGATTACGTAATATGAATTTGGAGAAAATTAAATAATGCCAGGGCCAAATGTGTTTATAAACAGGGAAGGGGAAATACTCATATACTGAGCAAACAACAGCCACTCAGAGCTAATGGTGTGGTCTTCTGTCGACATCTTATCATTAACAAAAACCCCATAACTACTTCAGTCAGCGTAGTATGTGTATTTTATATTTAAACTATAACATTAATTTTCTTCACTTCAAGTTTTGGAATATTATTTGAAATAACTCCCTAATGGAATGGGTATTATTTTGACTTCATACATTTTATACAAATGTTTGCGTGTGTTAATACATTAGTGTAAATTAAATCTCATTATTTTGGTTTTAGGTAACAGTAATTAGGCAATAAAATATACTACGAAATATGATTGGATTTACTATAAATAAACATTAAAAATGATATATTTACCACTTTAACATAATAAGTACCTGATTGCAATTGTGAACAGAATGAGTAAAGAAATGAATACCAATATTGTAAACTATGAAAACAACTTTCTTAAATATATGCTATGGACGACTATTAAAAGGTTTTCCAGTTAGATTGAAGTTAGTCTTAGTTTTCAATTGTACAGTATTTGATTATAAACAATTATTGATAATTTAGCGTAGTTCTGGTAAAAAACTGAACTCAGTTGAAATTGGCTGATTACATGTTAGTTTATAAAAATCGTTGTAAGTTTTTTTAAAAGTATACAGTGGCATAGACATGGTTTACATTGTATAGACCTGAGAAAATTATGATCCATATTGTAACAGATGATTTCATTATATACCAACGTCTTGAATATAAAAAGGTTATTTACATAGAAGAGAAGATTTATAGTTTTTCTCTCTTGTTTCAAATATTTTATTCGTGTTGATATTCTCCATTATTGTATTTTAAATATAGATAAAATGTATCATTAAAATTATAATATCGATAAATTAGCACAAGCCTTATTAAAATTTACTTATGAGTTCATTTATTTATTTATTTATTTATTATTAACGGGCAAGCAGCCAATTTACATACAGTATGCAATAAGATGGCAGTACAATGTAATACAGTGCAGTAAAGAGTACAACTAGTATAAAATAATACAGAGCTAGCAATGGCAGAACACAACACAATATAACAATATAACAATGATTGATTCCAAGTCCCAATAACTGTCAATCACAACAAGAAAGTTTAGTTATACACTAATATCATATAAAAATCAACAATATATTACGAAATAGACCAACGTACAATAGAATTAACAACAATGTATAAAATAGAATAGTATAACAACAACAAGTACACGTAAATAACAACAACCAAAATAATATAAATACACCAATGATGCAAAAAGTCGAAATTAAATTAAATGTACCTTACAGTAGAGCAGAAACATAATAATAAATACAAAATAGCAAAAGCTAAAAAATGAAACAGTCTTAAAGTTACAAGGGATTTTAAGTGTGTTTGAGACAAAAACATAAGTGGCCCGCTTTCTGATTTGATGTAGGGCCATCAGCGAAAAAATCGCACTCTGATGCAACACGATTCCCCAGGCGAACAAATCTTGCCAGTGGACTGTTGAAGTCGTAGTTCGTGGAGTGGTACTTGCGGCTGAAAAGGCCCACTAGATCTGGTGTTTACAGGGATCCTGATACCAATTTCAGCGAGAAGATCTGGGCACTGCACATGGGCGCCAACCAACTTCCACAACATGAGTACATCTGCTACATCACGGCGCAAAGGACAGAGTTGGAATATTAAGTTCTGCAGTTAATTGCTTCCACGGGAACATCAGGATAGTTGTAGCCGATCCTCACCACCGACCAGACCGAATGAAGCGTCGCTGGAGGGCCTCAGTTCTAGTCCCTGGCAACCAACCTGTATAAGGAGACCACACAGGACTGGCCATACCTCCAAGAGTTGTCTTACCAACGAACAATAGAGAGAACGTAGGGCAGAAGGATTATTGATGCCTCTAGAGAATCGAGATATAAAGCCCAACATCTTGTTAGCCTTACTACAAATAATATTCAAATGTTATCAGTAAATCCCATGTCGCTAGAAAAACACACGCCCAAATCTGTTTACGTTCAAAAGTCTTGGAATTTCGGAATTGGATATAAAGTAAGAGTACAGAATCGGTTGATTTGGTTCTATGAAAGGTAACAACAGAGCATTTGCCGGGGTTCACAGACATATTATTGCTTTTTACACCATTTCCTCCACTGCAATCAAGCTACTTTGTAGTTTTAAAGAGTCTTGTGGGGAGGAAATTTCCATGAAGAGCTTAAGATCCATCCGCAAATAGCAGGGCGTTGACATCGATCACCTCCATGAGATCGTTAACGAAGACATTGAAGAGGCAGGGGCCCAACAACGAGCCCTGAGGCACTCCTGAAGATGGCGAGAATCTAGTAGATGTGGAGGAAACCAATTTTTAACACAAAAGATAACGATCCCGGAGATAGCTGGAGATCCAAGACAATAAGGGGTTGGCAACTCCGTAGCCCCTCAACTTTGATGCAAGAATAGAGTGGTCAACCCTATCAAACGCCTTTGCCATGTCAATGTACACGGTATCCATTTGCTTATTCTTGCGAAAGGAACCAAGCACATGCTCTTGGAAGAGTAGAAGATTGGTTACTGTGGATTTACCACGCATAAAACCATGCTGTGCGGGGTGGATTGATCTCGATATGAAGCGAACTAAGCCTATCAACCACAAGGCCTTCGAATAGCTTGCCAATCACTGGAAAGGATGGTAATTGGCCGGTAGTTCCGTACATTGTTAATGTCCTTGGACTTGTGCAAGGGGATGATAAAGCCATTCTTCAAAGCGCTGGGGAATATGCCCATTTCCAATGACTCGTTGAAGAGAGATGTAAGAGGATCTACGAGGAGGCTGCGGCAGCGATGAATGACAGAAGGAGGAACGTTGTCGAGCCCCGCGCCCTTAGTGAATATCTAGATGCTCAAGCTTGAGCAAGACCTCCTCCCTGGTTAGTTTTAGGGCAGCATAAGCAGTCCCGAATTGGCGTAACAATGGTTTGAGGGAGCAATGCGATTGTGAGCGAATAGACAGAACTAAAGTAAGTGGGAAAACAATTGGCATATGCTTGAGGAATCCGTGGCCTCCTCTCCATCAAGATATAGCATGGACGGTATGTCAGGTGACTTCCTTTGAGCCTTGACCAGACCCCAAAACGCCCGAGGATTAGTTGAGATATTCGATTCAACATTAGACAAGGTAATGTCTATAGCATTCACGGGGACATAGTCCTACAAGTGTCTCTAAGCTTAGAGAAATCATAGTAATGGGCAAGATTGAGGCTTCTTTTGTAGCGTTTGTGAGCTACTTTTTTCTTAACTATGAGTCTTTTTAGCTCTCCAGAAAACCAACTCGGGAAGTGCGATATGCCAAATTTCTTTGTTGGGCTTGCCTTTAGACTGATGTCCTCCAACGACTTCATAAGCCGATTAAACTTGTCATCAAACTGAGGATTTATCATATATGAATGTCATATCAGTACTTCGCAGGTCTTCAAAAGCAGAATCCAGATCACACTTCCACAAATTGTGCCCCATGTAGCAATCAGCAGAAAGAGCAGGACATCCGAAATTGTATAGCTAGAGCTAGAGGTGGGTGATGAATATCTGGTGTAGTCAGAAAATCGTTAGCCCTGGTGACCTCAACTTCCCGTTCGGAGGCAAAAGGACTAAGTCGAGAGATACACCCCTGTGGTTACGAACGTGGTTAATCTGGTAGAGGGAGTGAAGAGCTGACATGTCCTTAATGTGTTCACTTGCTTGTCGCAAGAGGCCTGTAGTTTTAGAACTAAGGTCAAAATGAGGCAGGTTAAAATCACCAAACAATTAATAATTTCTTCGGCTGGTTGCAAGCTCGACAGCTTCTCCAATAGAGTCACAAAAATCATTATAGACATAGAGAGGACTTGATGGGGGAATATAAACACAAGCTACTAGTATGCTGTAATCAGGGCCGACAGTTACAAGGACAAATACACATTCGATGTTTAGACCCAGTATATAAACGTCTATTGACAATACCCATTACGAACTGCTATCAAAGCGCCGCCGCCAGACTGCTTACGACTAGCAGGCAAGGATCTATCACAGCGATGAACCATAAAATCAGTACCACCAATAATTTCAGAGTCTCGGTTTTATCTGGAGAAAGGTTTGTTTCACAGAAGTAGAAGAATATCATTAAGAGAAGCCGCTATGTTGTTTTTTCAATTCAATGAGTTTAGAACGGAGACCATTAACATTTTGATAATAGAAGTTCAGATGGTGCCTGCCGTTAGGGTTATTCCGTTTTTTTGGGACAATCTTGGGAGTGCCGCTAACAAATTTGATGGTCAAGTTGGTTTCACCTGCATCATGTCTTGACATTCAGGGCTGCACGGAGCTGTTCCAGATGTTTTCTCTCTCCCGGGGTGTGTGCGGTCATGTGAGATGAAATACCCTGCAAGTTTACTAGGGACATCATTACTGTTGAAATTTTTAAAAATATGGACAGCAGCATCAACAGAAGGCATGCAGATTACAAGCGGGCGAGTCTCCTATCTTGAAAGTTCTCTTGGCCTAATCTAAAAAAGGCGAAAACCTCTGAGATCCGAGAATCAGAATTCAAGTGACGCAAGAGAGAGATCAGTGACAAGACTCGCATCGTGCAGTTTCACATCACGTGCAGATGAAGAGGTGGGCGCCTCGGTAAGTCTGTGAATGATAACATTTCTGGAGCGTCGATTGCGGTCATTACACTCTGAAATAAGATCTTCATATAGTTGATCTCCAGCATGTGCATTGTCCTTAATTGATTGAATCTCGGATTCCACTTGAGCTAAACGAGGCTCGAGTTCATTTATTTTAGAAGACACTATTTGTAGGTCCTGCTTTATCAAGTTGAGCCCATCAGAAAGTTCTTCTTTAGTCGCCAGAGATGACAGCTTAGAAAGGATCGCATCTAATTTTGGAATATATGGGATCAATAGTGACTCTTTTGCAGTCTGTCCTATTGCATTCCCATTTAATATTGTTATCGCTGGATATGCGTTGGTAATCAACCTTGGGACATTCTTAAGCATTCTCTATGGAACCAACGATCGCAGTCCGCATCACAGCCGACACCCCTCATCCGAATCCAGAACCAGCTTAACCACAAATTGGACACGCAGTAGACATGATTATATATAGTCGTAGAGCAATTAATTATGGGACAGTTAGAAATATTTGTGAAAAGAAACTAAATAGAATCAACTCGCATAAACCAGCAGCTACTCAATCCACCGACTGATATGCGAGCAAGATCCAACACTGGAGATGACTGATATACCACACCTGCAGGCAACAAGCAAAATAGATCGTCAAGCTTCATGCAACAATTGGAACGTACAGGCTGCATGCATATGGCGGCAAGCCAGGTTAAAATGAAGCTAACTACAGTTTATCCGTCTATGACTCTATAGAAGTGAAATTGAAAGTGAGCTTGAGCCAGTTACACTGTTGAGATCCTTTAATTGTAAAATAAGGCACTGTAAGTAAATGAAGTATGCTAGTTGAACTCACTCAAGTCTAAATGCAGAGTAACAGCCGGATCAGAACAATTGCACAACTACAACCAGGTAAAAACACATTCAATAAATAGCACTAGTAACGTCGGTTCGATTCAAACAGCCATCCAAAGACCACAGTAATGGTCTTGAAAAAATGCGTTTCTTTCTGTAAAATGTAATGAGCCGGGTCAAATTCTCGTGGCCCCTTTCGGTTTTCCCGACTCTTTTTTGTTATAGTGTTTTATTTTGTTGTTGGTGTTTGCTCTCGTTGACTCTTCGAGGCTTTGGTGTCGTCTGCGACTGGATCGAGAGAGTAGCGACTTTTCACTTCTGTTCAGAACCGTTACTAGTGAAGTTTATTTTTGTTTTTACCCTTTTATTTTGTTTTGGGTTTTGTTCTGCCCCAAATGTCCTAGCTAAAACACGGCTGTGTCAACTGACGAGGTGAGTAACTGTTCTCTATTTATATTTTACTTATATTTGTTCGTTTAGCAGGTTAACCTCAATAAGCGTGTGGTTCTGAATTTAAGTTATAGGTTCTGGGGATTCTAGTTTTGTATTTATTAGTTATGTGTTATTTAGTAACTTGTCTCCTTTTCTCCCAGCCTTAGGAGGCCGCTAAATTGTTTTTTTTTTTACTCCACCCTTGAAACTGGCAACTTTAACTTTTCCCATTGTTTTTGTTTCTTAGGCTAACTGTTATTTGGGGGAATTTAAATTGGGATTTATGTTTTTCCGGATTTAACTTTTATTCTGTCAACTCTAGGCAAACTGGTTTTTCAACCCTGTTTCTAAGTTTAAGTTTTTAGCCTAGATAGGCCTAGAGTTTAATATAAGCCTAGATCAAAGGGTTTCTTAGGCTATCTTTTGTTTCCCTAAATTTTTCAGGGGGGATTTATCTTATTATAGCTGCAGGGAGCTTTTCCCCTGCTTTTCAGAAAGTTTTCAGCTAATTCGGTTCATGAATTAACTCTACATAGTGTATTTTATAAGTTTTTCCATAATTTTAGTTTCCTTTGGTAGTTGTCTTGTATTATGGTTATTATTTTTTTTTTATGTACCACCAAATGTTTACATTAAAGCTTTCTCTGCTTGACCCAGATGTCCCCTGCTACTTTTTACTAAAGGTTTCCAACTCATTTTGTGCTTGCTTTTACTTACTGTTAGTCTTTAAAGTTGAAATTCTGACCTTTATCTTAATTTTTTTGTACTTGGTTATATGAGTTTTCTTTTGTTTTTTTAAACCAAAGGTTTTCTAGACTTACCTTTTGTTTTGTACTGTACTATTACTTATGTCACAGCAGTTAATTATAACTTTAACGATGTAATTTCCTGTATATTTATTGATTATAATAGTTTTACCTTCTAAATTTTTTTTTTTTTACTTTTTCTTTTTTTTTTCACTCTTAATTCTTAACTTTTTATTCTTTTGAATTGTTTTTATGTACCCAGGGCTTCTGAAAACTTGTTTTATACACTTTACTTTGTTGAAATGTTTACCTAGCAAGACAGGCTATAGAAGCACTCTGTGCTTTGCAGGGTTCATGAGCTCCAGCTCCAATGTCCGCCTCTCTCCCACATGATTCTTGGGCCGGGTCCTTACAACCGGTGCCATGGCGGGCTACTAAGGTTTTCCTACCTGAGGACATTAATTTCTCTGTGATACCCTGCTGTGATATTGTCTCAGTGTGCCTGTTTATTTAAGTATTGTTATCTAGTTTTAAGTAGTTAAGTTTAGGTTAATTCTATCCTTTCAGGAACCCGCCCTGTGCCACAGGACTCCGGGTGATTTTGGCTTTTCCTGTTTGAAATTTGGCGCTCTAAATTCTATCTAACTTAAATTTATAAAGATTTTTAATTTTATCTATAAGTCTGGGTTGACCACTTATAGTTTTGTTCACCAGGAGCACCTGAGTAGGCAACCTTTCTGGGTAGTTTTTGTCTGCGTTTTGTCCCCTTGTTTTTTTTCTTCTCAAATATATATATATATATTTTCACTATGGCCTGGCCATGCCACGTTTCTTTCTTTGCCTTTCCTTGCTCTCTCTCCGTGAGTTGGGCCCCGCTCCGCTCCAATGGGAGCACGTTCTTTGTTAAGCTAGCTTGGTACGGGCGAGCGGAAGCGGCGTGTGGCTCAGATGGTAGCAGAGCGTGGTTATGGCTTGCCAAGCGGTTTCCCGGGCTGGGAGCATGTAATGTTGAGTTTTGTGTGTTAGTTATTCCGTGTTTTATAGTATTGTATTTGTGCGGGGTTTTACTGGGTTTTTTTTTGCCTCAGGGAAGTAGGAGCTGGGTACTCTTATTGAGCCTCGTCAGTTGGTTGCCTTTTGAGTTGAGACTCACTTAAGTTTAGTAAGTTAGATTTTGTTTGTCTTGAAGTTGATATGGCCGTCTCTTTGGTGCCTGAGTATCTCCGGAAGCCGGAGCTGGTTTTTGAGGTCGTGTCTAGGGGACAAGCAGCTCGGGAGGACGTAAAGGGGTTGAGAGCTCAGCTCAGGGCCTGTTTGAACTTAGAGAGGACATGGCAGGAATCATTTTGTTTGGAAGATGAATTAGCTAGCTGCAAGACTAGGATGGAAGAATATAGAGGATGGACATTGATAGTGGGTCACTGCCTTTAACTGGGTCGGCCAAGGCTCGTTTGGGCTCCCAGATTATTCACTGGTGCGCCAGGGTGCATCTGCTTAATAAGGCTCCTGACTCACCGCTGATATTGGTGCATGGGCCATTACTACTTCTGAAAAACTACAGTCAGCCCTGGAGAGTCTAGGTGAGGTTAGATCCGTCAGAGAGAGAGGGGCCTCCTTTCAGGAGCCTCCTACTCCTGTCAATTTCGGATTCTCGTATTGCTGAGCTTGGAGGAGCTGCAGGTCCTCAGGGTGTCGCTCCAGGGTGCCGAGATTCGGAATTGGTATCCTCTGCCATTTCTGCTGCAATTGGAGGTTCAAAGTCTTCGGTACATCCTGTGTTCATGGATCATGTAGGTTGTGGGGACGGTTGTTGATGGCCATGATGTCTCAGGTCTATTTAGTTCAAGCCTTTGCCAAGTTGTCCCACCCACTCTCACCTATACTTCAGAGCATGCCCAAGGCCGATGGATTGGAGTTAAAGCACCTCCTTGCTTTTCTTCAGGAAGCTTTCAAAATTCAGGAGTTTCCTGGAATGACCGATTTGGCACTTATGGAAATTTTAGCCCCCTTATGCTTGAGACCACTAAGTGACCGCCTACTTGACTGTCTCAAGCGAAGAGCACCTTTTGATGAGTTTCATGCTCAAGTTATTGAATATTTTTATACCTGGTCGTGTCATGGAGCGTTTGCGAGTTGAACGTATTTATCGCCCACAGGCACCCGGAGAGACGCTTAGTCAATTTGTCGGCGAGATACGAGGGGTGGCCCAAATACTACGTCTTGACTTAAGCGAAAGGCAACTGGTGGACATTATTCTGGAGGGAATCAACCTGGAGGACCGTTGTCGTTTGGTTTTCTGCACAAGACCTACGTCTTGGGCGGATCTAGACCGTCTCTGCATTGCATCCAGAGGAGTCCAGGATGCGGATTTCCTAAGGGAGAGATTGATGGGACATCTGCCCAGTGACATGATTGCCCTTCCAGGATCTGAGGTAAAATAATTACCGAGGAAAGATTAAAATATTATTGTTTTGAGGTAGAGAGTCGTTATGTTAAAAAAAATTATGTACACACGAGTATATATTGTTGAATGTCATTAGGAAGTTTTTATTGTTAAGATTTATGTAAAGTTCACTCTTGACCATTATTTTGTATCCATTTATCAATATTGTGTATATTTTTATAAAATAAACAGTTTCAATTAGAAGTATTGAAAATTTTTGCTCATATTATCAAGAGGTAGCTTTTTTTTATAATATCGTGAACTGTTTACTTACTTTTACTTGCCATTTTACATAATATCATGAAAGCAAACTAAAGTTACATATTAAATTAAACTGAGTTATTGTCTACTAAAGTGGTTTCATATGATGTAATTAATACGTGTTCATTTTTTACATAATCCAGGACTACTAAAAGTTATCATGTAGGACGCAAAGGATTATTTGAAGCCATGCCAAAACAAAACTCGTTGCAGCATGCACCAACTTACCTATTTTTACCAACAAGCAAGTAAATGAATTTAAATATGTCACTACGTAAAATATAACATAGATGTAAATATTTTATAAAATAATAATTATTGTTTTCAAAGGAAAAGTACATCTGGATACTTTTAGAAAAGTGAGGTGTATGTTATACACTTTAATGTTAGTGAGCAATTTAATTTAGGTAAGATTTAAATAAGATTTCAAAAATTCCTTCATTGATGTAATTATTGTTTGTGTATTTTCACTTACAAATTCAGACTTAAAATGTAAATTTTGCTATTAAATCGTATATGGCTTTATTATAAAATCTAATATTACTTTGGTTTTCTTTACTGTACGTGCATATTATTACAAATAATGCACATGATATAAAGATTACAGAGTTAATCTGCTTAATAATAATAGAAACTCGCAAATAACTAGTATCACTAAAAATGAAATTGTCACTAAAATATTCTTTCACTTGAGGTCTCATCGTATTAATAGTTTTCCTAACTTTGTCGAGGGCATTTAACTACCTAAAGGAAAGAGTCCATCAAAACTTGGGCGCTAAATGTGGAGAGTTCCGACTTAAGAAATTGTAAGCTTCCGACAGTCACAATCCCATTACGTCACAACCAAGTCTGCCTAGCTGCCTAGCTCGACAGCAAAGGGTACCTTGGGACAGAAAGTACGGGGGGTGGGCACCTCCCCCTTGAAGCTCACAGATAATATTGGCCAGCTCGGGATCATTTAGTTTGATGAGGGAGGATATCCGAAAAGGCCAGAGGACAGTCAAGCAGCACAGCCCCACATACCGGTTTCAAATCCTGAAGTTGGTCGCCGGGAGTATGGTACATCCTAGAAAGCGTATCGGCAATGATATTTTGCGTGCCACGCACATGTTGCACAGTAAATTTAAGGGAAGATATTTGAACGACCCAACGACCAATTTTCCCAAGCTTGACGAGGATGAGCGAGGAGCCAAGATAGTGCCTGGTTGTCGGTTTTCAAGGAGAAACTCTTTATGTTCTAAAAACCTTCGAAATTTAATTTATCCCGAACACAAACAGCCAAACACTCCAGCTCATAAACAGATGAACTCTTTTTTTCACAGGGTGTCAATGTGCGTGAAGCATAAGCAATTGGCTGCCTGACGCCATCCACCTCCTGAGACAACACCGCCGCAATAGCCAAGGAGGACGCATCAGTTTGTAAGACGAATTTTCGACCAAAATCCGGCATAGCCAACACAGGAGGCTGCATAACAGCTTTCTTTCAACAATTGAAAGGACGTCTGCTGTGTTTCACCCCATTCAAACTTAGCACCCTTCTTGCGAAGCAGATTAAGAGGAGCGGCCAACTCTGCAATATTGGGTATGAAACGCCTGTAAAAATTTATCATTCCCACGAAACGTGCAAACTCCCTTTGCATCTTTGGGAAGAGGAAAATCCCTGATCGCCTGGGTCCGAGCTGGATCTATGCAGACGCCCCGGGTGGAAATAAGGTGACCCAGAAAAGAAATCTCACTTTGGGCGAAACTCACCTTTTCCGGGTTGACGGTAAGGCCAGCACCACGCAACCTAAATAAAACTTCCTCCAGATGGGTCAATGTTCTTAAAAGCTCTCACTGTATACAAGAAGATCATCCAAATAGTTAAATACAAATTTAAACTTGACGTCATGGAAAATAGAGTCTAATAGTCGGGTAAGAAGTTTGAGCTCCCACAGCTAAGCCCATTGGAACACGGTAAACTGATATAAATTCCAGGGAACACAGAACGCAGTGAGAGGACGAGATTCAGGCTTCAAAGGTATCTGGTGGTAAGCCTGGTTAAGGTCAAATATGGAGAAAAATTTGGCCTTACCGAACCAATCAAATGCCGAATGTAGATCGGGGAGAGGTACGGAGTCAATCTCAATCTGGGAATTAAGCTTTTCTATAGTCCAGGACCATTCTGGACTTACCATTTTGGCTTAGGGACCAGGAAAGCGGGACTGGCATAACCTGAGCAAGAAGGTTCGATAACTCCATTCTCTAGAAGTTCATTAATGATGCTCCTCAGCGTTTCCATTTTAGGTGGAGCAAGTTTGTAGGGGTGAGAACGAACCGGACGGGTATCAGTGAGGCGAATCTCGTACTCAAGAAGCTTCGTAAACACCCAGTTTTGGTGTGAGTACTTCTGGGAAGCGGCAACCAAATGCCCCTTATAGCCTCAGCCTACTCCACTGTCAGATGCCCCAACGGATCAGGAATGGAAACCCCTATCTCCCCTCCGCTTCGACTGCGGCAGCCCCATGAGAATATTTCATCCGAAAAAGGTATTGACACCCGCCGAGAAAAGCGAAAGAAACACCGGCCATTGCCCAAGTCCAAAATATTGCCAGTCCTCCGAATAAAATCAGCCCCCAAGATAAAAGGAAAACACAACTCCCCTGCCACCAAAAACCGCCACACCCAAGAAAAATGGTGGATTTTGATTTTAAACTGGACTTCATGAGTGATGGGCAAAGGAGAGCGAGACGCCGTCTAGCAAATTAAAGAACTAGGTTCAACCTGTCGGATGAGACCAGAGGCTGACAACTCTGGAAAAAACGCAAGGATATCAGGCTGCGTGCTGAACCAGAATCCTACAAGGGCCTTCCGGTTCACATCTCCGACAAGGACGTCTACACGTGGGCAAACCAGGCAACCCGCTCTCACACCCAATGCAGCCAAGGAAGCAATGGTCTCCTTATTGGTGGATACCTTACAAGATTTGACTTTATTACCCCTGTTCTTCACCCAAGCAGACATCTACGCTACCAGACATATTTAGTCCGGCTAACTAGTATTATTTACTAAACGAATGATTAGGTTTTCTTGCCGAAGTGACCGGAGTTAACAAAGGAGGTCCACAGTTCCAAGGTCCCGGAAGATTAACTAGTCAGGAGGAACCTAAAAAACTCCCACGTGCCCCGAGGACCAATCCCGCCTCAAGTGACCCCTCTGGGTTAACAACAACCAAAACAAGTTGGGGGTTGGCCCACGTCGGGAGTTGCACCCCCTGTCCCTGACCCATGCTGAAACCCGAACCCTTTCCCAGGAGGCAATGATAATATAAGCAGCATGTATTTTTCTTCGATTTCGAAAAACCAAAGTGCTCGAATGGAAGTGAACTTTAAATCCAAAAAAAAAACCTATAATTCTTAAGAACTAATATTAAAAATCTAGTCCTAACTCCGCGGAAGCTTATATAGGAACTTCCTTCCATTGTAGCCATTATATATTTGAGGATATCTTCTTCAAAACTGGTATTGATAACAATACCTTTTCCATAATGTTATGTAAAATAATGAAAGGTTTGAAGTGAATAATTTAAATGATAGGCCAATGGCTCTCCTTAGAGCCCTTACTTTTTACGATTCGAATTAGTATTGGTAATGTGGCCGTATCTCTGTCTACATATGCGTGAGTTAAATAACCAAACCTAACATATGATCGGAACACCAAATACCTGTCAAATGACTTTTTGGTTTACATTTATTTAAATTATGTAAAGTAAATTGTAAAGTGGCCAATAGCCTAAATTTATTCTTTCAAATAGAACATTGGAATTCACCAAAAAGTACTTGCTCCGGCCGGGGCTCGAAACCCGGATTTCTTCAACGTTTGCCAGGTGAATAATATGACATCGTAATAAAGTAATGGGTTTTCGGTGGTTGTAATGGTAGCACAATTCACACGTGGGTCCAAGGTGGAGATGATCCGGGTTCGAGCCCGCGGCGGTAGCAAGATACTTTTTTGTGATTCAATGTTTTATTGAAAATAAAACATTTGTGAGATAATTACTAAGATAGTAGAGTCCGAATGCCTATTCATTCTAAATTCTAATTCCACCAACCCACTCTTGTCATTATTTTACAAACTAATGTAATAGGAAAAGGTACTGTTATGCAATAACCCCAGTGTGTTGATAAAGAGTAATCTCAAATTAAGATGCTACAAAAATTTTGAAAGGAAGTTCATATAAGACTTCCGAGTTTAGATTTTTCTAATTATGGTTCTTAAGAATTATAGGGATTAGAATTCACTATCCAATTCGAGCACTTGGTTTTCGAAATCGAAATACTGCTCTTAATATCTTCAACATGACTGGGATCACAAACGTAGAGGAGCTGTATAGTTATAACTAAGAGACTGCAGCTTTCTAAACTAACCTATAGATAATGATTGTTATAACACAATTATAGATATTACTTATAAGCTTTACACATCACACAGTATTGTGTGGTTTAGTATAAATTTTAATAACATGAATTGCCCTTCCAGGCTGTCTGAGGTTAAAATAATATACCGAGGAAAGATTTAAAATATTATTGTTTGAGGGTTAGAGAGTCGGTTTATTGTTACACAAAAATCTCATCAGGGCTCACTCCGTTTTTAAAACACGACCCCGGCCCCAACAATCGAGAGCTTATATATCTACTCCTATGACCATTTCAAATATCTTCCTTTAACTAGAAGATTAGGTTAAAAACGTTTGCAATCTACTTCTCATCAAAACGCTTGTAATTAGATAGAAACAGTTGACGGATTGTGATCAACATTGATTACATCACATTGGTTATTGCCTTACATATATTGTATTATGTTATTATGTGTATTATGTACAACACTATGTATATATAACGGGTAAGGAAGTAACTTTTGGTGTTATATACTTATTTTCTCAATCTATTCTATGTTAAAAGTGGAAAAATATATTTAAAGGAACAAACAAAGCCAGCGGTGAATTAACTTAACATTCAATCTTTATATTATTTTTCAAGATTTTGTTTACATAAATAACAGTTATGTCACTCATACTAAATAAATAAACGTATATTCTGAATAACGCAACCCAATTATATATGGGCCCTCGATTAGATTAGCCGTTTCCAGAGAATTGAACAATTTTTCCTGACATCTTTCATGTCGTATACATACTTGGAGATATGAGCTTTTGGAGATATTATATGGTACCACGCACCATTTTTTAGAGTTTTTCCTGCTTATTTTAACATATATTCATCGGTGGTTATTTTTTAAAAACTCAAATCAGATATATATTTTTATGGTTTTTTATAAGAACGGATTTTTTTTTAATGACACTCATTATATA